>NC_133472.1:21949875-22033095 GCF_025370935.1 Choristoneura fumiferana | reverse complement strand
GGCCTGATGCTGCAGCCAGAATATCCAGAAGTAGAACACTAGTAGGTACACTCTTGATAAAACCATAGCAGATTATATCGTGTTTGGGTTCGTTTTGATCAGTATTTGATTCTACATACAATGCAATGGTGGCAATAGGATGAGCTGATGCCGCAGCCAGGATATCCAGCACACTACACACTGCTCTAGTACACTCTATAAAAAATAATAGCAGATATGTCGTGTTTGATTCCTTTTGATCAGTATTTGATTCTACATACAATATAATGGTGGCAACACGATGAGCTGATGCTGCAGCCAGGATATCCAACACATTAGTACATCGAAAATACAAACTGAACCATGGATGCACAGAAAAACCAGAAAAGCCCAGCGCTGAGAATCGAACCCAGGTCCTCAGCAATCCGTGCTTCGTGCTATTACCCCTTAAAAAAATATACCAGTTTAAAAAATATGAGATAAAAACACTTAAATTAAAAATTTAAAAAACCCCGATACGCTGACAAAAAAACGCCCCCAAAAAAGACAACTAAAAAGTAAAAAATAATTATGCACTACCGAGCTGTTGCCCGCGACTTTATCCGCGAAGAATTCGTTTATCCCTATCCCGCGAGGACTATGCGGATGACTTTAGTTTCCTGTTAACCTTAGCGGTCCCCCGACACCGATGATGATAATAAAATATTAGTAGGTACTTTACTAAATTAACTTAGGCTAATTTTGCGGAAAATCAGCATAGTCCCCGCGGGATAGGGATAAACGTATTCTTCGCAGATGAAGTCGCGGGCTACAGCTCGGTAGTGCATAATTATTTTTTACTTTTTAGTTGTATTTTTTTCCGGGGTTATTTTGTCGGCGTTTTTTTTTCAGGCGTTTTATTGTGTTTGGGGTTTTTAAATTTTAAATTTAAGTTTTTTTTAATAATCACGGGGCGTTTGCAAACGACAGAACTTAAAAGCCAGCCCTTAGAAACACTGACGCCGGAGGACTTACCACGTGGGAAATAAGCGTGGCGCAGTATTCTGTATGCCCTCTTTCACGTTAGCTCGAATATTACAACCGGCACTACTTCCGTGCCGCGCCGCACCTCTCCGCCAGTGCTTTCTGTGTGTTTCAATCTCAAAAGATCCTCGTTGCCGGTCGCTACTTTATGATAACATTGCTCATCAAAATGCGAATAAAATAAGGCCATAGTTGGGTTGCCATATTAAGGCGAGTTCGACTCCAACTTGGCCGGTTTTTTTTTCGTTTTTAGGAACATATACAAAGCTAAAAAATATAAATTAGGTGTTACGTAACCAACATAAGATGAGCTCACATCTAACTTGGGTTAAATTTTATGGGCGTTAAGAGCGCCGCGAGCCTGGTGCTCCTGGTCCTACCAATGGAGTCTATCGCCGAATGTAGGAGAGACATAAGACATTTTATGGGCGTTAAGAGCGCCGCGAGCCTGGTGCTCCTGGTCCTACCAATGGAGTCTATCGCCGAATGTAGGAGAGACATAAGACATTTTATGGGCGTTAAGAGCGCCGCGAGCCTGGTGCTCCTGGTCCTACCAATGGAGTCTATCGCCGAATGTAGGAGAGACATAAGACATTTTATGGGCGTTAAGAGCGCCGCGAGCCTGGTGCTCCTGGTCCTACCAATGGAGTCTATCGCCGAATGTAGGAGAGACATAAGACATTTTATGGGCGTTAAGAGCGCCGCGAGCCTGGTGCTCCTGGTCCTACCAATGGAGTCTATCGCCGAATGTAGGAGAGACATAAGACATTTTATGGGCGTTAAGAGCGCCGCGAGCCTGGTGCTCCTGGTCCTACCAATGGAGTCTATCGCCGAATGTAGGAAAGACATAAGACATTTTATAGGCGTTAAGAGCGCCGTGAGCCTGGTGCTCCTGGTCCTACCAATGGAGTCTATCGCCGAATGTAGGAGAGACATAAGACATTTTATGGGCGTTAAGAGCGCCGCGAGCCTGGTGCTCCTGGTCCTACCAATGGAGTCTATCGCCGAATGTAGGAGAGACATAAGACATTTTATGGGCGTTAAGAGCGCCGCGAGCCTGGTGCTCCTGGTCCTACCAATGGAGTCTATCGCCGAATGTAGGAAATACATAAGACATTTTCATAATACAGAAGAGACTGGCGTCGGCACTCCGATTTTGTGGTCAGGAATTGCCTTATTCAGGCACCGTAAATGACATGGTTGTCACCATGCCAGGACTCTCTCATTGCAGCAGCACGTCGCGAGGTATCACGCTATAAGTGTTAAGTCAATGTTTATGGCAGGTATCCTTTGCAAACTGCTAAGCAGTCACAGAATAACTGGCTGAGATGATTGTAAGTCTACGCGAACGAAGTCGTGGGCACACTAGTCAGCAATATTTATGTGTGGTCAAGTTATGTATTCAATCGGTGTTTTTCAGTGTCGTCTCTCTTCACAAAATCTTGGCACCTTTTTAGACTTGGAATCATACTGCGGATCGCTGTATTTTTGTGACTAGGTTTGAAAACTTGCGAATCTCATACACTTGCTGCCGGCACTCGGTCTTAAAACAGACTCGAAAATATGTCCTTGAAGTTGGGCGCTTTGTGGAGTCCCACCGTGTATATGCTTCTACATACATATAATATACATATTCTTACACGTATATGTAGTTGTGTGAACTTATACAGTCATTGATATAGCCGCTGCGCGTTGTGGGTCGGTTTGGCAGCCTCCGACAATCAATATAATGACCCCGTTTGTACAAATTATTCCAATTTGTTCCCTAGTTAGGAATATACTGCCTTTGCTGCCAAAATGTACGATCTGTTGATATGCAACTCGTTTTGGAATGATACCACCTGAATCTAGCAAAAAAATTACTATGGCTATATTATAAAAATAATAAATATAAATAATTATTTTATTATAATAATAGAAGGATTTATAACTAAAATTATTATGAATCATTCTCTACTTCTTTTCTTATTCTGTAAGAAATATGTAAGAAGTTTATTTATTTATTTACTTAGTTCTGCAAAACATAACAACAAACTTTGCTTTTACACATAATCATTGCTAATCATAAATAATTCTTAAAAAAAACAAATTTTTCGGGGTTTATTGTTTTCATGGCTACTTCTGTGGATGCTTCTTAATTTGATCAAATATTAAATTATATTATGTGTTATTTTGGTAAAATTGTACTTACGTCACATCACAACAACAACATCAATATCAGGTGACCCACTGGTTCGTTTGTCTGGCCTCTCAAACATAAAAAATACCGGCCAAGATAGTGTCGAACACGCCCAAAATAGGGTTCCGTAGCCATTACAAAAAAATAAGTAATATTTTTCTAAGGATTTAGTATTTTATACGGAATCTTCCAAGTTTAGGTATATTTTATACCTTAGGCTGCTATTTACTCTTAAACTACTAATAATTCTCAAGCAAACTTAGCCGTTATAGTTTTCCTTGAACCGGTTTAGATTTTAGAGGGGGGGCGACGCTCGATTTTAATGAAAACTGAATCGAAAAATCGTTTGAGCAACCCCCTAATGGTTTTAAAATACCTATCCAACGATACCCTACACTACAAGGTTGGATAAGAAAAAAAAACACCCCCACTTTACGTCTATGGGAGGAACACCAAAAAAAAAATTTATTTGAAATTTCTATTGTACCATTTTGTCGGCATAGTTTACATACATATTCGTGCAAAATTAAATTTTACTTTCTAGCATTGATAGTCCCTGAGCAATGCCGCGGACGGATAGACAGACAGACAGACAGACAGACATGGCGAAACTTTAAGAGTTCTGTTTTTGCCATTTTTGGCTCCGGAACCCTAAAAAACTTAGCACCAATTTCTTTAACAGTAATGTTCATTCCTTAAAAGCGGAACCGTTTTTGAGAGCCGGATTCAAAACGTAGCTTAATGACATTGCTTTAGAATCCTATCGTCATAGTGACAGCAGCTTAGCATAATAATGAGCAATAAATAGGGGATGCGTTGGCTGGCAGAGGGCATTAATATAAACTAGGTATTAAGGGTATGTTAATGTGTGAAGCACCCGCAACTCAGGTCATTGACAGCACTATGATAACAATAAGTAATGGCTTCTGTTTTTCCACAATTTAATGAAAAGGCAGTCATAGTCAGCTCTCACCATTAAATTCTGCCAAACAGCTGATCACATAGCATTGTATGACCGACCACAAGACTCGCACTCTGTTGGTTTTTGTATAATATAGAAGATGTTATATAAAACTCGCATGTTATTAATTTCACCTTCATATTTCCAAGCGCTGTTAAGAATAAAAGAACAAAATCCTTTCTTAAAAACAAGCTTTTAGATACATGAAAATGTTCTCGAAAGAAGAAAATATACTTTAATAAAACAAATCAATTTATAATACGATATAAAAAGCAAATAAAAAGCTTTCTGCGAGATTTACTTGTATGTTTAGATGTATTTTCCTATTTTTTCAATTTTTACTTTGCTCAATTTACCTCGCTGTCGAGGCAAGCATCTTCTCCTGGGCACAAGGCGCGCCAAACCTCCGTAGCCTCCGTCAAGTACGGGCCACCAACATCAACAGAGTTGGAAACTTTTAGAATTTGTCTGAAGAGTGGCACCGAACCGAACTGTTAACGGAAGATAAGAAGGCTGGGAGCGCTGTGCTTGAAATTGTTTTTAAGCCAAGCCCGCCGAATTTTATTTAAGATCTATCTTCTCGTCTGGTTTTGTCCTCAGGCGACCCAACAGCTGGCACTTACCTCCCGCAAAGATTAAGAATAACAGTTCAGAGAGGTAATGCTGCCAGTGTCTGGGGGTCAGTGCCTGAGGCAGAAAACGTGGACGAAATTTTTACTTTGTGATATTAGTTTATATATAGTTTTAGTTATCTTTTGTTGAAAGAAAAATAACTAACCATCAGGAGACCCACTTGCTCGTTTGCTATCCAGTCGAATAAAAAAAAACTTTCTATGTACCTTTTATTTTTAAAAACATAATATTTTCACTTTCAAAAAAATACTATTTTCACTTCTCATGCTCGTAAAGTTCGTGTTTATGCTAGATCCAGGTGACATAAAATGACTTTTTACGCTCTAGTGCATAAAGTAAAATCTTCGTCTAAGACCAGGGTAATCAGGTGTCAACAACCACAAATAAAAAAGTTTCTACATATTTTTTTTAATAATTTTTAATTTATATAAAACTAAAAATCAATCAACTCAATCGATATAAATCAATAAAACTAAAAAAAATTAATTATCTCTTAATGCATAAAAAATAAAAGGTACATAGAAAGTGAACAATTGTTTCCACTATTGCTATTTCATTTCCTCGCAATCTAAGTGAAAAGCAGAGTATAAAGCTCGAGCATTAAACTCATTTTCCCCTCAACGTGTCTATCCACCCTCGCCGTACCGGCTCGGGACTATATGAACGTCTTGGGTAAAATGGTTCGTTTTATGCTCTTGTACATTCTATTTCATGTGATATTTTTCATAAAGTCTCGCTACCATATCAACACGAGGAAATTCTTATTTTAGATTGTAACATTATTACCCAGGCCTTATCAGAAATGAATAAAAGCACTGGAGTAAATAACGCACGTAATTAAAGCTACCTAATACCTCAATAACTGGCCGAAATTAACGTGATCGTCTAGTTCTCAAAATGGGACCCTCTTTTACGTTGTGTTAATAAAAATAAGTAAATAGATCAACTCGTTAAATATAAAATTAATCACTGTTCCAATTGTAGTTCCGCCGATCGCCTCTAAATCAAAATTTACTCTCTCTGATAAATTTTTGGGCCTCAAAAAGGCCTATCAATGAACGCAATTTTGTGTTAATTATAGGCTATGCTGTAGCCAAACTTACACAATTTAACGCTCATTCTGGATGGAGTATGACCCAACCCAAAATATAAGTATCTACCTTTCATACAATTTCAATCGTTCATTCACACGTTAAAAACACGCAAATCATGCAAATTACGCTTACTAATTTTACGCTTGCAATTACGCTTCCCTATTACGAAAGCAGCCGCGGATGTATGTTACAAAGGACTAGAGAGTGTTGAAGAGTTATACAAAGTGGTCTGAATACCAATTTATTGAATATAACATCTACCATTCTGTGAACTCCAGTAAAGGATACAGCTCTAACCAGTCTTCACACAAGACACTGATAGTCAAGGGTCGATAGGCCGAGACGACGCCTGAGGTGCGTAGGAGTCACACTAGCTAAAATCATAAACACCCAAATGGCTCAGGGCTTGTGTGTGTACCTAGTGTGTGTGAAGAACTCAAAGAGTTCTAGTGTGTGACGTATTGCTGTCCTGTTTATCCAGGAGCTAATTTCAGCCAAATAACCTTCTAGCAGGCTACTAGCAGGTGTGTTAACTAGTGTGTATATATTGAATGAATAAAAATGTGGTGTGTATCTAGTGTGTGTTGTGAAATTGAATAATATCACGTGTAATGTTGTGCAGTGTAACAGAATGTGTGTGAAGTGTAACAGTAATGTCCTACTAGTTCTCTAGATTGACACAGACTAGAATCAAACAAGCAGCGCTACGTGTGACACAGTAATGCGATGAAATGTCAGGTTGAGTGAGTGACGCAGAGTAGTGAGTTAGATAAAATACACTCTTCCCTTTACTCCAACGAAATCACAGTGACACCTTAAAATTAAAAGCAAATTTATATATTCACTAATATGCACTCAATCATACATAATAAAAATAATATATGAAACGAAGCTCTGCTTATGACTTTGAGTCAAAAACGCCAAAAACAAAAGCAACCAAACGAATAACTAAATTAGACTAACCAAATAAAACTATGCCTAAAACTTAAGAAAACCTGTACTGAAGGAATTATGAAATAACCATCCGTCGGCCTCTAGTAACTATAATGATATCTTAACAATTCAGAAAATACTACTAAAAATATAACTACAAACTTATAATTACTATTCAATGGCTTGCCCCTACTATTTGTATAACAAAAGTACCTTAGTTAATTAAGTAAATTAAACAATCCGTTTTTGGTTACAAGAGAGTAATTGGTTAATTTCAATAGTTTCAATAAAGTACCTAGAAGTATAATAGAAAAAAAATAGTCAACTCAGATTTCAGTTTATAACACTAATACTAATTGTCTCAAAAATTGTATCTAAAACTTAGCGGCCGATAATATTATCGTCCTGATTAACGTCGAGTCTCAGCTACTGCGAGATTGAGATATCTCGACCAGCCTCACCAACAAAGAGCCTAGTCCACAAACCACACAACACTACACTGCACTATACCCAGTTTGATTATAAGTCCACGTAATCATACGATCGAAATCGGGATTCGCTCTCGTATATTTATTTGATCGTTTTATTTTATTTAACGAATAAACAAATATACCAACTTTTATACTATGAATTCATTTTAACACATCTGTAAGTTAGATTAGAACACCGTAGCGTCTCGCGTCCCGAAATTAACTAACTCCCAAACCTCCTTTCGTAACAAAGCTTTCCTTGCCCTATCCCTACTATCAAAAAACCTATAATAAAAAACTATGCATTTGAATTTCGAGAATGTTCCACAAACTCCCATTAATCTATAACTTTATTAGTCTACTTGAGCAAAAATTAACACGCCCGACCTCACGCACTCGAACGCATAAATCGTTGACACTTAAAAATCAAATTCTTGGACCTCTTAGAACACTTGTAGACGATGCAATAAATTTAAATTATTTTTGTTTTTTTACCACAGCAAGTAAATATGTTATTATTTAATTATAGATTCCTAATATATAAATAAATAATATTGTTACCAAGCTTTTATAAGCGTTGATTACAAGATTCCTTGAGTACGTACGAATATTTTAAATAGAAATGTAATCAACGCTTGTAGAGCCGACCATTCCCAGTGATTATGGTAACTGGTACGGTCAAATAGTACATTGCAACATATTTATTACCTGTATTTTGCTGCGGTTGAACACGTCCCAATCACGACTATTGTTAAACGCGGTGCCGTTGGAGTTTATTTTTGCCAAATGATTCATTACGGGTATAGCCAACATCTAGTTATTGTTTAGTAACTAATGATACTTAGGTAGGTAGGTTAGGGCGGTATTCAGAATTCAGGATTATGAAAAAAATAAAATAAAGGCAAATGTCTCTACCGCGAATGAATGCATGATACAGCCAAGATGGCCGTAACGTAGATAGGGCACAAGAAAAACGTACACTACAAGTTTATGCAAGTAAGATCATAAAATACATAGGTCAATTTTCACCGTCCTTCTGCAAGCTTTATATATTACGTTGCAGCGGAAATTAAGTCTGTCTCCGGCTAGATCTTGTTGGTTATGCATATCTTGTTCATGGAATGTATGCGCAAAGGTAACGTGAGTTTTCGTGATACATAGTTGAAATAAAACCAATAGAAATAGAGTTTATTAATGATTTATACCTCTAAAAATAGTGAGTTTTTTTTAAATAAAACTATAATAACACGTGGCTTTATTCATATTCATTTATTTATAAAAGTAAAAAAAAAACATATCAAATTATTAAGTATATAAATTCATTAATACAATTTATTATACAATTTAAAATTCAGCCAAAGCCAATCAAATAAAAAAACAATTGATATTAATTAATATTCATCATTTATAGACCTATATAGGTAGTGTGTACCTACTGACATGCAACTTGATTTTTTTTCTGTGGTTATTATTATTTTATGCTAGCTGTTGCCCGCGGCTTCAAATACAAATCTTCCTCTTCCAAAACATACTCTAAATCTTTTACAGCGCAAGGTGCCAGGCTGTGGAATCGGTTACCGACCTCCATCAGGCAATCTCTCACTGTAGATCTTTCAGGGAGGGTTTGAGAAGGATGTGGCTTACACCTTCTCCTTAAACATTTGAGGACATTTCCTTTGTTTTATATTCGCATATATAATATATGTATTATGGTTATATACATATATATAAATAGTTGTTTATGTATTATATTGTTTAAAAGACTGTATAGTTAGTAGCTTCCACAATTTTTGTTTTTTAGGTACTCTTAAACTCACTCTTTGTCGGACCCTAACTGGTTACTCCTCTCATCTACTCAAAGGTTGACTGGTAGAGATACCTTAAAGAGATAAGTCCGCCTTTGTACAAGTATCTCAAAGATTGTCAATTGTGTTTTGTTTCTTTTCTTTTGTACAACAAAAAGTTTACATACATACAAATAAAAATAATTTATTTCTACAATCTTATCCCTATGGTTAGTATTTTATAATTTCAATTCATTTCAAGTGTTGTTTGGCATGTTGTGTGTACCTATTAATTCAATTCTGATGTCGAATAAAGTTATGTCCATGTCTATTTCTATAAATGAACATTTATTTTTTCTATTTATTGTTGTTTGATTTCTATACAATCGGAATAAGAAACGGAGTGTGTAACTTGTTCATCAAGCCAATTTCAAGCACTAATGTTGTACCTTTTAATAATCAATTCCTCTATGATTTCCTCGACAAAAATTTGAGATGTCAACATGACATCAGTTGCACAAACGTTCCACCCTGGGCCCTGATACAAATAATATGTTTTTAAAAAAGCGTGTCAGTCAGAGTGACATAAATCTTCGGAAATATTTTCACGGTTTATTTGTTTCGCGAGTGCCCCCAAAACCAGAAGAAAATATTACTTAAATCTCGTTACAGCTGTACGTGTACATGGAAGGTTGTGTTTTCCGCCCTACCTCAGTACCGATTTTAATCTGAATATTTTTGAAAGGAAAATAGCCTAAATGATAAGACGCGGTTGCTAAGGCCGCCATCGGTTGCCCTAGCGACCATATGCGTCGCTAGGTCACTTCAGCTTTGAAGCCAATAAGAAAAGCTTGAGAAAAGTATCGGTGACTCCCGCATGCGCACGGTTCTTGACAGGGAACCCTGTCACTGATGTCATCTTGTGCTTGTGTTTTTATTTTATGATTATTTTGTTAGTTTATTGGTGTTTCTAAGCGTGTTAATTTAATTTTTGGTACGGTTTTTTACCATACCATACCTGTGTTCCACATTTAATTTTATTTCGGTTATTGTTGTTGTAGGATCTGAGGTTTTAGGTATGTTTTAATTGTATATTTTTTATGCAGACCGCGACCCAATCTGGAAATAGCACATTAACAAATAACCACCCATGCCACTTATGTTCGAAATCATTTCAAACCAGTAGAGGCTTAAACATTCACAAGGCCAAATCTCATCGCAACTGCCTCAGTCAAGACGCCTCCCCTTTATACTTAAGTAATTCACTGCCCTTACATTCTACCCATCCGATTCACATCCATCTTAGTATTTTTAAAAACAACGTTCAGGTTGTAAAACGAATACCCCTTGGGGCCAGAATTTCCGTCGCAACCCATCTCGCCGACCTTATACAAAAATGTTATGAATCCAACTCTCCACAAGACAGGCATAATCTGTTCCTTTTTCCTTTCGGTATCCTTCACGCTAAAGACTATGGTCAGAACCTATCTTTAACGCAAAAAAATAAGAATAACTGCTCACTCAGTTCCATCCCTCCGATTACACATGCTCGGCAGATATCAACCCACAATCACATCAAATCCATTGAAAACAAAATTGGTGCCGGAGATCTAAAAGGTGCCGCCCGCCTTCTTTTTTCTAGTGACATGCTATCGCCAGATAACCCTGACACCCTTTCGGCCCTACAAACCAAGCACCCACCCGGCCCAGCAACTCCCTACTTTTTGGACCCACCTACAGCAACCCAGTCATGCCTACAGATCAAAAATACCGATGTTGTAAACGCTATTCATTCATTTAAAACGAGCTCTGCAGAGGGGTTAGATGGCCTTACTCCTCAACATTTAAAAATCCTGACGTCCCAATCCGTGGGAGACGCTGGTGAACGACTCATTTCCTGTATCACCAACTTAATAAATTTCATGTACTTGGGCAACATCCACCTAGATATCATACCCGTGTTATATGGTGCAAATCTAATCGCATTAACGAAGATATACGGAGGAGTAAGTCCTATCGCTCTGAACGCAACACTTCGTCGACTGGCCTCTAAAATTGCAGTTCTATACGTCTTACCAAAATTACAAAAACTGTTTGAACCGGTTCAGTTAGGATTCGGAGTCCAAGGAGGCTGCGACCGCTGTACATGCCCTTCGGACCTAATCGTACCTTAGGTGTGAAGTGTTTCTCAAAATTAATGTGGAAAACGCCTTCAATTCGGTAATAGGGACGACTTGCTCTCCGAAATTAAATCGAACATTACCGAAATTTACAATTACCTCCTTCACTATGCAGATCCAACGAAGTTGATGTACCATTCCCTCTTTGACCATTCCATTCAAACGAGTTGTCATCCGAAGTCGGCTGTCAACAAGGTAATCCCCTGGGGCCTGCAATTTTCAGCTTGGCAATAAATCCAATAATTCAAAATTTGACATCAAAATTTAATGTATGGTATTTGGATGACGGGGCCTTAGGAGGTGATGCAGACTGTACTATCCGACCTTTCTTTAATAATTGACAAATTCAAATCTATTGGTCTTGAACTTAATTTCAAAAAATGTGAACTATATATTCCAAATTCCAAAACAAATGTCGACAACCTGAAACTAAAATTTAACCAACTTGCACCTAACATTAAAATACTTGATAAGAATACGCTTTGCCTCCTAGGATCCCCCATTTTTGAAGACAGTTTTCCCGTATATATTCAAAATTTCACATCTAAATTCGAAATTCTTTCTCATCGCCAGGGGTCGGACAAAAAGTGCCGATGACGTCAAACCACTTATAGGATGATTTCAAATAGTATTTTTGATTTTCATAAACAATTATCACTTATAACATTTATACTCTTTTTTAAACGATATCGCCACTTGAAATGAGTAAGTATGTTTTTGACTGGCACATTTTCAATCAGATGAACAGTAAATTGACTTCGTTATTATTTAGCTATTGTATCTTCACGACTATATTTAGCTAAAATAAAAATTTATACTTACTAAAGTATAAAAAAACACTGTAAAATGTCATCTTTACTCGAATATTGTGGCAATTTTTCGTTTTTGGAGGTACGTGACAAACACGTATACTGCTCTTGCTGTAATCAAGATATACCAACGAAGGTAAGCAATATTAAAATACATTTGGAGACAACCAAACATGTCGGGAAAGTAGAGAAAAAAGGACAAAGTGAATTTAATTTGAACCTTACAAATTTTATGATAGCAGCTAACATACCCTGGGTGCAACTACAAAATGAAAACATTCGCAATTTCATAAAAAATGCATTGATGGTGAAACTGCAAAAACAGTTACCATACCATCCGACTCAAACCTAAGACAACGCTATTTGCCAAATCAAAAATGCCTTCTATAGGAAAAGATATCGGCCAATCATATATTTATGTTACAGTAGATGAGACAAAAGACCGTTTGCAACAAAATGTTGCTAATGTCCTCGTTGGTGCCCTTAGAGAACATAATGCAAGCAGACCACTTATAATTGCTTCTAAAGTTTTCGACTGTACAAACAACGTCACCATAAAAGATTTAGTTCTCAACTCATTGAACAATTTTTTTGAAAACGAGAACTATCATGACAGAGTGGTATTATTTTTGACTGATGGGGCTCCCTATATGTTGAAAGCAGGTCGAACGCTAAAAAACTTACTTGGAAACATGATCCACGTGACATGTTTGGCTCATGGGCTAAACCGAGTCGCAGAGATAGTTCGAGGGTTATACGACGATGTCAATAATGTAATCGCAAGCGTTAAATCAGTGTTTTTAAAATCACCATCAGGAATAAGAGTTTTGAACCAGCTATACCCTAGTATACCGCAGCTTCCTCGGCCGATTATAACTAGATGGAACAATTGGCTTGAGGCTTGCAAACACTACGCGATATACTTGGACGAGATCACGAATTAGTTGAATGCTTTAAATGATCAAAATGCCACTAAAGTAAGACGTGCAAAAAAAGCAGTAAGTAGACCTCAGCTAATAATCAACTTGTGTTTTTAACCGACTTCAAAAAAAGGAGGAGGTTATCAATTCGGTTTTTTTTTTTTTTTTTTTTTTAATGTTTGTTACCTCAGAACTCCGTCATTTATGAACCGATTTGAAAAATTTTTTTTGAGTTTGTCTAGTAATGCTTTCAATTAGGTCCTATAAGCAGCAAATTAGGATCTGATGATCGGATCTTAAGGAAATCGAGGGAACTCTTCAAATATTGTAGGGACACCTATGGTAATTTGGATATATTTAGCAGTAACTCGTGCATTTGCTCTTGCAAATCATAATTTGGTGAATTGGAACTGATGATGAAGACCAGATTTGACCAACGGAACTACTACTATCAATAACAAGTATTTCACGGGTTAAATTTAAATTATCATGATTAATATACTTACCTAGATAAGCGACTAAGAAGAAGCTTTAAGTTAATGATTCTTTCGAACTGATCTGATGCTGAAGCCAGAAGGTAGGCAACGGAACTCTGTTATAAAACAACGTAACTAAGTCGTGTTTGGGCTTAATGGAATCGTTGTGAGATGTTCTTTGGCTACGAATCACTAAAAAGTGAGAAATAAAAAAAAAATAACAAAAAAGTACACTTAAAACGTAACGTAAACGTAAAGTCACTTATTTAATTATGCCAAAATTTGCGATCATTGCTTTGGACAATATTTTGTCGACGACGAGTCGTTGAAAAGTTGTATTCTAGGAAACAATTTTCAAACTGGAAAACAATGTTCTTATCGGTTAAAAATTTTACAGTTCTTTCGGTTCTAATCATAGGAAAAAGCAAACTTTTACATTCCCCTCTGAAGGTGGATAGAATAAAATGAGCTTTCGTTTTTACATGAAACTTTTAGTTAACTCCGAATAGAAAACTTTAGTTACAAGCGACATTGCTCAAAAAACAGAACTGCGAGAAAAGTACATTTTGTTTCCGGAAACACTGCGCTGTAGAAATAGCGAAGGCAAAGTTTTGGACGTGTGCTTTAAGGCAGGTTTTAAATATTCGGATTGCTGCGAAAGTTCCTTTGTACAAAAAGATAATATCTAGGTAGTATTTCGTTTTAGTTGAGGTATGTTTATGGCAATTAGAACAAAGCAATTCCGTGATTATTTAAGCAGCTAATATGTGACATGATCTCATAATCATTAAAATAAAAAAAAGCATTTCTCTGTATTCTCTGTCTTAACAGCATCGATATAAAAATAACGTATACTTTCCTAATTATGATAGAAAACAATTAAAAAAAGATATCAACGGGCTGAACATACATACATACATACATAAAATCACGCCTCTTTCCCAACCGGGTAGGCAGAGACTACATCTTTCCACTTGCTACGATTCTGGCATACAACTCTCGCTTCCTCTGCATTCATCAATCTTTTCATGCATGCACGTCGGTTTAGAGTACTCCTGACCCGACCTTTCTTCAGAACGTCCCCGATTTGATCGCGGTACGTTCGTCTAGGCCTTCCTCTCCCAAAGTACCCATTCACGCTCGTCTTATAGATCTGCTTAGTCTATCTGTTTTCATTCATTCTCTCAACATGCCCAAACCATCCAAGCATCCCCTTCTCAATCCGTGTGACTATACCTTCATTTACTCCACAAAGTTCCCTTATCGCATTATTTCTAATTCTGTCACTCTTAACGTTCTCATTTCTACCTCATTTATTCTACTCTGATGCCTTACATGAGTGTTGGTACCAGCACCCCTCTATGCACAGCCAGACGAGCTCTTTTGGAGATTTTGTGGCTATTCATAAAAGTGTGCAACGCTCCATTCACTACGTTACCAGCCTTTACTCTTCTTTCAATATCACTTTCACACTTTCCATCCCTAGTAAACATAGATCCCAGGTACACATATTCATTCACTTGCACCAAGTTTTCGTCACCAATCCGGACACACACTTCCGTTACCTTCTCTTCCTTTTCGAATACCATAACTTTCGTCTTTTTTACGTTCACTTTCATTCCCTGTCTCTCCAAAGCATTATTCATAATAGTTACCATCCCTTGCAAATCCTCAGCCGACGATGCAAGTAATACTTGATCATCGGCGTAAATAAGGCATTTGATAAGTAACTCATTTATTCTCAGTCCACGATCACTATCTTTCAGATCTGTCAAACAATTATCCATGAATAGGTTGAACAGCCATGGAGACGCTACACATCCCTGTCTAACACCTTTTTGAATGTTAAACCATTCAGTATACGCTCCGTTTATTCTAACACAAGCACTGGAGTCCTCATAGAGAGACTTCAGTGCTCGAATCAGACCACTGCTCACCCCATGCGCAGATAACGCCGACCACAGTTCATTCCTCATCACTTTGTCATAAGCCTTCTCCAAATCTACGAATGCGCAATAGACTTTTTGGTTTGTTGCCAAATATTTTCAGCTATGCACCGTAAGGAGAAGACCTGATCCGTACATCCCATTCCCTTTCTAAATCCCGCTTGCACATCCCATATTCTTTCATATGTTTCTGTCATAACTCTTTCAATGATCACCTTAGCATACAGTTTGCCGACAACGCTGAGAAGGCTTATGCCGCGGTAATTTTTGCAGTCTTGTTGTGACCCTTTTCCCTTGTAAAGTGGCACGATAACGGCCTTGCACCAGTCTCCTGGTACCCGACCGTTCCCCCAACACATGTTGAAAAGGCGGTACAACTGACTAGCCACCACACTCTGCCCAGCCCTCAGCATTTTGACAGACACCCTGTCATATCCCGCAGCTTTCCCTGTTTTCATACTTTTCAGCGCTTTCATAATCTCTTCCATACTGAAATCGCTTTCAGATTCACTTTCATCCACTTCAAGAGAAGGTATCCACTTCAAGGAAGGTAAGAGAAGGTTGTATTTGTGTAAGAGCGTCTTCTCTTTCAAATAGACTTTCAAAATATTCTTTCCACCTTTTCACCACACATTCTTCACCTTTTAAAATACTTCCGTCCTGGCTGGGCTGAAACTCAATTAAAACAATAGGGTTAAAAAACCGGGCAAGTGCAAGTCGGACTCGCGCACCGAGGGTTCCGTACACATTTATAGGTATGCAAGTAAACGAGAATCGTATCTTGAAGATATGTCTCGCTTTTTTATTAAATCACTCGAAAAACTGGATGTTTCCAGTGTATGCAGAGCCCTACTCTTAAGCAAAATGTACGCAGTATGGGGTCAGATTATATTGGTAAAGATATTTACACACAGACATAAAAAATCAAAATTTTCACTTTTCTAGTTGGTTGTGTTATAATAGCTACTAAATTTTAGCTTGATACCTCCACGCGTTCCCAAGAAAAAGGGTCTTGACAGACAGACGGACAAAAAGTGATCCTATAAGGGTTCCGTTTTTTCCTTTTGAGATACGGAACCCTAAAATGAAATCGTTAACCCTGGGTTAGATCGCTCTTAAGCGATAAGGCCGCCTATTGCTTACCTTGTAATTTTTGTCTCTGTGTACCTGTTTCTTTATCTTTTACTATTTGTGGTGTACACTAAATATTGTATTGTATTTTATTGTTCGTGATGACAGTTCTAGACATTTTTACATACTTAACCCTGACTTAGCACTTAACTCCAGGATATGTAGATAATTCTGGTCCGTGTAAGGCCAGCTAATGTGGCAGTTAACGGTTCCATATTCTATTGTGATTATTCTCATGATGTATTTGGCACAGCTTTCCCAAACGCGTAATTTGTTTTTCGTATAAATTTCACTAAATCCAATGCGTGACGGAATGCGAGCAGCCGTTTGGAATTATTCTCAATCGACCAAATCTGTTTTTACACATTTTGTGAGGATTGGTTTTCGTTTCGTAAGCATCCGTATGAAAAGCTACCTGATCAGCTGTATAAATAAATCGGGATTCGTTAAGCAAATGATAAGGGGCTATTCCGTAACTTGCTTTTTTTTTGCGGGTACCCTGTATTCAGTACCTTACCTACATAAACAGGACACTGCGCAACGCAATGACCAATCATTTAATGAATATATTACACAATTAGGTACATGTTTTTTATGAATATCTAAATAACAACGGTAAGAATTTAAATGTAACATTGATAATTTAAATTTTCCTCAAAGATTTCAATTTGTTATTTATATTTTGCAGTCAACAATTTATTAAAATTTTCCTCTTTGGTTTGATCAGCTGAACAGCAAATATTGCGCAAGGTATGTAGCATCGAGGTAAGTTATGAAGTGTTTTTAATTTTAATATCTAAAATCAATCGACGACATTGTTCCACCTAAATCAAAACAGTTCTATCACGTATAATTTCAGCAACATGTATATTACTTACTTTCCCACAGAATGTTTACTATCTTAGACGACGTTTCATGAACAGCGGTTTCTTTGAATTTCACATTTTTTTGATGGACCAATTAATATTCTACAGTAATTCTTTCACGCACTACGTTTACAGTAATGCAGCCATTTAAAGTGAATCGACTCGCACCGCACACCGAGTATGCACAATGTTGAGTATATAACTTACCACGTTATATTTTTCGTATTTTTATTTATTTTAGGCTCAGTACCTTCGGTGATAAGGTGGAGGAAGATCAATATTTATCTAGTTACCTGAACTATTTTTTTTGAAATATGGGTACAAATAATCATGATCTGAAATGTTGATATTTGCTCTTTTTAATCGACAAATAACAAGGCCAGAGATTTGTCAGTATTTGCAAATTAAACATAAAAAGTTAAACTGTTACTAGATAACAGTAAAATCACTATTTATTTTTAACTACCCTCTTGAAACTCGTGCGATTTCAAAATAGATATCCAAGTTAACACCCTAACGAGTACGCGTTTGATCTTAGTACTCCATTGATGAACTTACGTACATTACTGTGTAGAATTATGTTTTTTTTTTTTTGCGATATTTATACAACTGTGCCACTTTTACGTCACTGGATTCTAACAGTTTTTAATTTATTTTCCAAAAAAAAATCTGAAATGTAAAACTAGAACAAAATTCTGCAGGTGAATTCATCTCGTTTCCTATAATTTCGATTTTCATTATTTTATTCTTCTTATATCATAATTAACGTTTGCCATAAATATAATTGGAAACCTGCTGCATTCAGGATTTTTTGAAATGTTATATTATAAAATACTATACATTAGGTTAGGTTACAATTAGTGTGGAAAAATATTAGTACAGTAAACAAATTCCTTTAAAACAAATGAATGAATGAGTATTTTTTTTATTTTGGGAGCTTTTCACATTATCAAGTATCAAGTCAAAATTAAGATTATGGAAAACGATCCATTATTGCATATGAAATTCGGGCAAATAATAGAGAAACGGTCTTAAGTGTCACCAAGATCACGGTAGTCGTTTTTTATTCCATGGTAATTTTACCGTAACTTCCAGTTTATGGAAAGCCGTCAGCTACAGACATCTGCTTGAATCATTGTCTAAACGTTAGGCTCTAACTCAATTCTGACTAAAACAGCTCACAGCCTGCTGTGAATTTATGAACTTATCTTTCCCAACCGTGACGAAGTTTCGAAAGTACTAAATACTTACTGCTTTGCAAATGTAAGCATTATTTTCGTATAAGCAGCAGCATCGCTCTATAAATGTTATTAATCCGCTACGTACTGTTGTACATACGAGTAATAATTAAGAGAATGAATAAACTAACGTTAAATAAAATGATGACATTTAATGTTAGATATTCATCACAAAACCGAAATAAGGGTAGACTTCCGGTTCAAGTTAGGACAGTGCCGATAGTAAAATAAACTAGTGTTTTGTGATTTAAGTCAGTATTCTCCAATGTTATTGTATCTACTTTTATTTAAATTTATTCTTATCTATTATCTCGGAACGTAAACATTACGTCCCTCGTTTCATATTACGTAGAAATTAATTGACGCTTAATTGCAATTAGAATCTTCGCCAGGGTCGAAGTCAAGGGAATAACAACAAACTAAGCTATCAGTTGACCATATCTGTGACTCCCAAAGCCACTCTGGATCCAATTAAATGGCGTAACGACGTTGTTTTATTTCGTAATTGTTCCTTTCTCTCATATTTTGCCTCCAATTTATAGGCAACAAATTGGGAGTGAATTATTATGTAAAGTTTATAAAACCTACATGAGGTTTATACGTAGGTACACACTTTAAAATAATACGTGTTTATTTTCTTGCGTAGAACCTCTACAATAAATTTATGCTGAAATATCATTCATTACAATACAATAACAAACATAACTGGAAAATAAGGAGCTGTTTCACCATCCATTGATTAGTGTTAACTGGCGGTTAGGTATGATGCCGTCTCTATTTGTTTTGTTCGAATAGACGGAGACGGCGTCACATTTAACCGTCGGTTAACGCTAATCAATGGATGGTGAAACAGCCCCTAATAGTATTATTTTGTAAGCAATTTGGAGTAACTGTAAAGTTTACTTTAAACACGTTTTAGACACAGAGGTTGGCCAGACACGTTACAAATTAAAGAAAACCCAACAAAAACATACTGTTAAAACGAGCCAAGCTCTGTTGATATAATTTGTTTGATTTGATGAAAGTGTAGCAAAATTTCATAGAACCTAGGGGATGAATATAAGAAAAGGAGTAATTTTGGCCAGTCTAAGTGTCTTGTGGGTTTCTCTACGATTTGTGCCGATACTTATACATATTTATTTAATGTTTTCTTAAGCTTGAGTTAATTGCAACATCGCGCAATAGCCAAGTCATTCTTAGGTATACCCACCTCCTAGTCTTCACTGTTTATGAGATTTCGCCCAATTTATTGAATAACTTTTACAGAGGACTACTTTTACATTTCTACAGTTCTTATAATGTAGTATCGCGGAGCTCAAAAGGTTCGACAGGATTGGAGTAATAGATAGGTACACTCACCTCCGATTTTTTTATTCTATTAGAATAAACTTATCAAATTAAATATTTTTTATTCAAGCGACCTTTTGGATATCTCTAATAGTCAGGCTGGGATCTTAGGCTTTTCTTTCAGGTACTCCAGATAAACCCAGGTTTTAAAGGTTTTTTCTTTATGTAGGTATACCTACTAACCTTCATCTCTATGCCAAATTTCTGGTCTTTAGGTAAGTAGGTAGGTAGGTATTTTGAAAGTAGTAGTTTTGTTTTGACTATGTTCACTAGAACAGTTTCCAATTTGGATAATTTTGCACCCGTATAAGTAAAAAACTAAGTAAGTATAAACTAATGAAGCTTTGAACTTGAAATTGCAGGGTTTTATAAGTTCTCCACAGAGGTGTGAAATGCTTCTTTAGCGAACAGGATGATACAACAGTACCTTGTGCTCGACTTGGCGGGGGCACTGCCGTAGCCCCAGGACTACTATTACAAAGAAACCAGCTCTGGTTAATCTCTACGACCTCGTTAAACGTTAAAATGTAACTTATTGAACATAAAAGTTGGCTGAATAAAAAGGGCATTACTAAAGGAAAAAACATTTTGTCACTCGTGTAACTAACTTACGATTCCGGTGCTGACTCCTTATTGGCACAAGCCCGCGTTAATTTCTTTCGGCAGAACATGTTTGCTGACCCATTTTTTCTTCATGTTAGATTGCCTCTATCAATAGCACCCACGTCAATTGTTTAGCTGATGGAACACCAGTCGGACTTTTCTCGGGCCTACCTTTTTGATTCGCTGGCTGTTACGTACGTACGTGAATCGCATGTTTTTGACCACCGTCCCTAATGGAATACTATTTTAAAATGAAAATAGTTTTTTGTGTAACTATTAATGTTTTCTTGTTTGTTTTAATAATTTACTTATAAATATATACATATTTATAGTGCTATAAATCTCGAATCTGCGCTTGAGTATTTTTTAAACGTTGTTGCGTATTTTGTAACAAACGTAAATACTTTAGGTATGAGGTATGTCGGCTCAGTTAACAATATCAGAAATGTTACGTTACCCCCGTCCGTCCGCTCGTTGGATAGTCCGGTTACTTATCCGAGTCCTATTAGCAATACTCTGACAGTATGCGTTTCTGCTTAACTATAGATGCATCGTGGCTCAAAATACGTTAACACCGCGGTTATGTTACGTGTGAGATGCCGCCCAGCTTGATCGTTTCCTTGACATTGAGCTCCAATGAGCTTCCTTCCTTCTCGACATCTAAAAATCAATTCCACTTGCGATACATAGTAACATATGTATCTACTGCATAAAGTAATTTTGAATGGGTTCAGCACGAGAATTTTACTTATTTAAAGGTTATGCGGTGAAATTTACCCAAACGATTTTTATGGTAGGTCGCATAATTGAAACGTGAGTCGGAAAAATAATTGATCTTGTTGATTTGGGCATATAAAGCAGTGAGCTGATTAAGAAGAGGTGGTTTAATAAAATCATTTTGCCACATTGAGCAAAAGTTGTCCAACGCAAGAGAAGTGGTTGGCGTTCTTATAGGTTAGTTAGACAAAAAAGAACAAGGAGACGGGAATATACGATGCTCTAGCATCATATATTCCCGTCACTTTGTATTTTTTTTTTCATTCTTAATTTAGCATTAAAGTCTCCTCAGAAAGTAAGTCAGATTTTTTTACCAGTATTTTGTTGGTTAACGTTTGCATCATGCTCTGCTAGGGTCTTTATCTCTTGCTTTAAATTATGGTATAGTGCTGAAAATAAATTTTACATACCTATATAATCAAATATTTAAACAAAAATCAAAACGTTTATTCTGTAACTAAGCTGCAAAGGGCTCTTTTACATGTTACTTTTATATGTTACCAGCGCTTTCAGCAAGATCAGCGCATTGCCAAGAAGAATACGCGACAAGAAACATAGCAGATAGTAATTCCTTCAAAACAAAATTATATTACAATTTTCTTAACTATTAATAGCTAATAACAATAAAAAAAAAATTCGCTTATATATACTTATATATCTATTTTTCTAGTTGACGCATAGATTAAGACTAAGTACTTATATAACAAGAACTAGAAAAAAAAACATGAATGTATTTCTTAATCCCTCTCACACATACTAATACCTAGTAACAAGCTACGAACACACAGTTGCTTCGAGTGGCCTCAAAGGCGACAGGGCCGCTGCCTCCTGACAAATGCAGGAATATGTTGGATCCCTCGCGAGATTTACACACACCCATACGTTTATAATGGATAATACAGACACACAAGTACAGATCCAATTTCATGGTAAGTTTGGTTCCCCGTACCGTACCTTACTGTGTATAAATTATAGTGTATTTAAAGTGATTTCGTAACCTGTTACTCGTCCATACGAGTACGAGTTGATACGAATAATCGACCACACGAGTCACTAATCTAGCACTCTTAACGGACAAATCGTGCTCAGAACGAGCAATCACATTATACGAAGATTCTCATTTTATTTTTAAGTGCTGGCGACTGTTTTACATATAGTGTAAACATTAAATCAAAGGTAGGTGAGTATAAGTACATCAAAGAGAAAACGAAATACTAATTATAGAATTATTCCGCTGTTCTCCTGTGCGTGCTCCTGTTTGTCAGTCTGTTTAGCGAAACTGAGGCCGTATTGCGCAACGTTTCTGACACTCGCAATCGCAATCAAAATGACATGAAATTATGTTGGGCATAATCTGTCGATTGACCAATCAATTTACTGACTAGAGCTTAAGCGCCGTGTACGTAGTGCAAGATAATAAACGCCGAAACAGTGTCACTTGAAAATGCATTACATAAACCAAGGCCCTAGTCCAAACCAGAAGAAAGATCCGGATCTAGGTTCGTTCTTCCAAGTGTAGTAAAATATCAATATCAGTTTCGTCGGGTAGTCGCGCGAGCAGAGCGGCGGCGCGCAGTGCGCGTGTTGCAGCAGCCGCCGAGTCGCGTTGCTCCGAAGAGGAAGGGCTACGGATTAGCCCGAAACATGTCGGGCTAAGCTCGATTTAAGACGTGAGTTATCCAGGTCAATATATTTAATATGAGTGAGTCTCACGGTAGTTTCATGTTCAAAATTGTAGTAAAATACGTAAGATAGAGGTGAGGGCGGATTTCAGCTGTAGTAAAGAATGCTACACTTTACTGTTATAAACTAGCGGACCCGGCAGACCTTGTCCTGTCCGAAAAAACACTAAGTACATTAAAATTATGATAACATACCAACAACAGCGCCATCTAGCGGATCCAATTTATTTAAATATGTTCTTTAATTTGAGGGGATAAGTACTCGTACTATACCGTATCGACGGGATGAACATTACTTAAATGTTTGACAGTTACGAAACCCATGAACATTTTGTATGGGAAAATGTTTTTTTCCTTTATTTTATTTTTTCGTAAATTTTCCAATGTTTTATTACTAATTATCCTATTCCTGACGAAGACAAATCCAAAAACACAAAAATCATAAAAATTGGTTTAGCCGTTATTGAGTTATAAATGGTGTAACTAACGCGTCTTTGTTTTATATATATATATATATATATATATATATATATATATATAGAATATAGATATAGAATATAGACAAGTTTAAAGATTCTGGCTGAGCAAAACCTACTTAGTTGTCGATATGAACCATTCCAAAAATAAAACTCACAGCCCAGAAAGACTACACATTGAAGAAGTGCGCGCAATAATGTACGAGAGCTGAGCAAACATGGCTCACTGAATTACGCGGTCGACGTCTCCGATATAATAATGTATTATTGTTTTGTCAGTAAATTCACAAAAATATCGTGGAAACGTTTGTATTTAGACGGAATGGCAATTTATTGTACCAGTTAAAACATAAGTAATTTCATGGATATGTGAGTTAATTAGATATGTACGATTATCTATACTTTACTAACAGGTCAGCTTTATTTGTATGTTTGTAGTGCGTAGGAGACAATCTCTGGAACTTCCCACTGGAACTTGTCACTAATTAAAAGCTACGCTATTTTATATTTAAACTACTTTTTACCTCGAGCATGTAGGTACAAAGTTCCCGCGAAATGATAAAGATACCGCTGGCAAAGGTGGTTCAAACAAATGCGTAACCTAATATATTACTTAAAAAACCGGCCAAGAGCGTATCGGACACGCCCAAAATAGGGTTCCGTAGAGATTACGAAAAAAATAAGTAATATTTTTCTAAGGATTTCGTATTTTATACCGAATCTTCCAAGTTTAGGTATATTTTATACCTTAGGCTGATATTTAAGAGTAAAACTACTAATAATAATTCTCAAGAAAACTTAGCCGTTGCCTTCTTCTTCCATTTCTTGCTACCCCATAAAAATTGCAAATCTAGCTATTGTCATAAAAAATACTCATCCAATGGCAGCTTTCACTACTGCAAAATAATTTCGATGCCAATAAATAGAGTACCCAAGAGCGACCTAACACAGACCTAAACAAACAGGCGTGTTTGCGGTCCGCCTTACGATTCCGGTGAGAAATGACGGACAGTCCTTTTCTTAAAAAAAATAACTGAACTTTTATTGAAATGCTACTAAGCATAATAAAAGACGTAAAAGTACAGTAACTGAGAACCCTCACGCGAAGTTGCAGACGCAAACAAATTATTTAGATTGACCCGCCCACATAACATGAGTAAAATAACCAGTTAGCTAGCAGGGGGCCGTTCCTCAAACGAAGATATTACTTAGTCCAATATTATTGGCGCATTGTAAGAGACAACACTAGTTAGTGACATTAGACAACATTTTTTGAGGAATAATAGGTAGGTATTTATTAATATAGGGTAAGATTTGAAAATTTCTACTACAAACGTGTATTCATGGTAGCTCTCTCCCAAATGGCTGAAGGAATTATTTAGCTAGTTTTTAAACCGATGGTTTTTAAAATTAGTCCAAACCTTTTATAGTTCTTTAGAATTTTTAACAGAGTAAAACCAACGAGATTCCTAGTGGAATACAGGAAGCGCAAGTGGTGGTATGGCCACTTACAACTTTTGTACAATATTTGGGCCAATTTTTATGTTTATCTTTAAGGTTTAGCCCCAAAACGTACTTACCATTGACATTACTGCCTGCGCTGTCTGTCCGTATACCTAACGGTGAACATACTCGTGCCATACCTGATATCATTTTATAAGAGCGCAAACTGTATTCATGAAACATTGAGAAAAAGTATTTCAGTCTGTGAAAAAGGTTTCCGTAAGGTCAAACGAATAACGTTCCATTGAACTTATAATATCTGTACTTAGTCCGTTGTATTTATTATATTATACTTTGTCATGGTATTACATAAACAGGTCCATAAAAAGCGGTCCCCGAGCGAAATTACAATTCTACTTTGACCCGAGAATACATTTCGCTATATTCTCGGATATACGGCAGTTACTCGAAAACATGCCCTCAAATATTCGTATAATGAATAATTCATGAAATACAAAGTGGAAAGAGGGGGTCAAGAAACAATGTTTGAATTGTGTTAAAAGGGAAATCGTTCAGCTTCAGTACTTAACAACATGGTCAGAACTAGTTCTAGAGTACAGCCGAAACCTTTTTGCCACCGCCCTAGATATAGTATTTTTATATCTCTCACAATCTCGGGCCGATTTCTAAATACTTCAAGTTTGGGGGAAAGGCCGGGATGATGGGCGTGCTGTGTACAGGTTATTCAAAGGCTATTTGTATCGCTACCTTAGCGCCGTCGTCATTTAGTTCTCGATGTGACTCGGACAGCGGAGACCAAACGGCCCACGGGCCCAATACAACAAAAGTAATCAAATGTAATCGAAATTGTACATATATTTTCACAGATTTGGCTTTCTTTTTGCAAAATTACCTTAAAGTAAATAAATTGAGTTTGAACCAGTTTTCCATACATCCCACTTCGGATGTGATATTCAAAAAAGTTTGAGCGCAATAAATTTGTAAATAGAATAAGTTTAAGATATAAATAATTGCATCCAGCATTCGGTAATTTCGATTTTCCTTCCATACTGCTAAGCTTAGAATTAGTTGTGAGTTAATATAATTCAAACAGCTGTAGTCTTCGTCGTCTCCAGCTTGTATAGGGCCACTGCTGGTCACAGTCCTCCTCTCAGAATTAACAAACTTTAGGCGTTTCCAGGCGGGCCCAGCGTTCGGCGCATTTTATAACAAGATAAGTAATAAGTCATTATTAAAGGTTAAATTAACTATTTATCATGTTTAAAGAAAAATATATTTTTTTTACCAACTAATTCCGAGAAATTTGGAACGTAGGAGTCGCAACTTATAGTAGTTACGATGGAAGGCACCACAAGCCACTATTATAGCGTATGCAACTAATTAAGATTTTCGGTTGGTTGATCAGTTTTCTAGAGGTATGATGACAAAAATATGATATCCTGAATGATATAGAAAGTGCACACATAAGTTTTGATAAAATTTCGTAAGTATTTTGTCAACATTACCTAAACGGATAACTTCTCACGTCGTCTGACTAACCTTACGTAAGAGCATAACGTTAGACGAATTAAATTGGTAATTATAGCGATTATAATAATAATCACTAATCCTAAAATAAAAGTCCTAAAAATGAGAACTAGTAATTTAATCTTAAAATTATAAAAGGGAAGGATTTCCTGGAACCATTTATTAAATTGTGCCGTCCAAACACAATTATCATTAACGTTCACTAACATTTTCGATTCTCTGTGTGGGTGGGTACAAGGGCATAACGAAGCTTATCAATCTTTAGCTCGCAACTCCATCTGCGAAAAATTCATTTATCGCTATCCCACGATAATTATGTACTTCCCAAGGTTTCTATCTTCATATCAAATTTATTTAAATCGGTTCAGCGGTGAAAAGGTAACAGATAAGCGCCCAGACAGAATCACTTTCGTATTTACGATTATATCTATAACTATGAAACAGTACCGTGACTGACTGACTGACAGACAACGCACAGCCTAAACTACTCGTGCTAGAGACTTGAAACTTGGCATACATGTACTTCGAGTGTTGTAGGGGTGCACTAAGGAAGGATTTTTCGTAATTCCCACGGGGTAGGGAAAAATCTAAACTTTTTTCGTTTCTTTGTTTGTAGTTGAATCTCTGAAACTATTGAGCCGATTTTAAAAAATCTGTCACCGTTAGTAAGCCACACTATCCTATAGAAATAAATTAATTCAATTTCGGAGCTGATTTAAAAAATTCTTACATATTATGTGATATAACTATCCCCAAATGGCAAAGGCTACTTTTTCTTCGGGAAATTACAAAATTCCCATGGGATATAAAAAACTGAATTCAACTGCGGGGCTGATTTTAAAAATTATTTCACCAATAGAAAGCTACACTATTCCTCATTAGTATAGACTACTCTTCTTCGGGAAAATGCAAATTCCCGCGGGATAGAAATAAGTGAATTCAACTTCGGTTCTGATTTAAAAAGTTCTTTCACCAAAAGTAAGGTACAGTATTTTGATTGACATAGGATACTTTTCTCCGGAAAAATGAAAAATTCCCACGGAATGGAAATAAGCGAATTCAACTGCAGAGTTAATTTTAAACATTCTTTCACCAACAACTAGCTACACTATTCCCGATTGACGGAGGCTACTTTATTTCAGGGAAAATGAAAAATTCCCGCGGGATGGCAGTAAGTGAATTCAACTTCGGGGCTGATTTTAAAAAATATTTCACCTATGGAAAGTTTTGTTGTTTCGTTGTAGGTAGGTCAATTGGGTTTTTAGAAAAAAAAAACTGTTGCATCACCTTCCATTAAAAAAACAATATTTGTATTACTTATGTTGTCTACGCGCACGAAGTCGCGGGAAAAAGCTAGTATTAAATAAGTTTGGATTGAGATTCAATGTAAAACAGCTGTAGAGAAATTTAATCATCACTAGAAATTACAGTAAACTCATGCTCGTAATACCAAATATTTGTAATTATGTACTTCAAGTACCTACTATGTAAGAATTTGCTATTATGTAAACTATTGCATAGCTTTTCTAAAATATGTTTCTAACTCCTGGCAGCTATAATTTCACATAGCACCGTTGCTCGAGTAATTAAAGTAAGGTTTTCTCAAAGCCAATTAGGGCTGGTTCTGTTGAGACGGCTACTGCTTTGTTACGTCATTTTTATTTCATCAGTTATACCTAATATCATTTTATCGCTAGAACTACTAGCAAGGAGTACGAGTAGGATTAAATACGGCTATCACTATCACAAAACAAACTCAAATGTTTATCTTATTATGTGGCACACCTGTGAAATCTTTACCGCCCTGATCTCTTTATTTCTCGAAACTTAAGTACATAGTTAAAGGATTGGTTATTTTTGTGAATTCCCAAAAAACATTTTTATCCGACTTCCAATTCGACATAGATTATTAGTGCCAGTACAGACGGACTGCAATCCAATATCAACGTAAAAACAAGAGAGCAAAGGCAGCTAACCGATGGGGTGACGGCACGGTTGGTGTATTTTGCTTACTTTAATAGCATTATATCGTACGGCCTTATTTTATGGGGAACTGCTGCAGACATTGAGTCAATTTTTATCTTACAAAAGAGAGCAATTAGAGCAATTTATAATTTGAAGACGCGTGAATCTTTAAGATCTTTTTTTAAGGAAACAGGTATCCTAACCCTGCCGTCGCTTTATGTTTTTGAAATAATCATGTATGTTAGGAAGAACGTATGTGATTTTCCCATTGACGTCGATAAGCCAAAGGCTTAGAAACACAGGAAAGCTTAAAGTTTCTTTTTACAGACTGGCTAAAACCAAAAAGTCGTTTCTGGGAAATTGCATACGTTTCTATAGGTAATAAAATTCCAAATAATATTTCAAATGCAACGGATACAAAACTCAGGTCTATTGTCAATAAGACATTAATATCTAAAGCGTATTATAAAGTTAATGATTATATAATGGACAGGGATATTTGGAAATAATTCCGATCCCCATTGGCGATCCCTTCAAATAGCGAACATACTGTTTTAAAAATAAAGTCGTGTTAAATACTTGTGATGTATAATAGATATATATCATTTGATAATATTGTAAATCTGTTTAAAAAAATATATACCTCGTTGAGTTTCTTGCCGGGTTCTTCTCAACAGAGGTTTTGACAAACCGGTGGTAGATTTTTTTGACATCCATAAGTGCTTGTTATAGCCTAAATTAATAAAGATATTTTATTAAAAGAAACGATAACAATTATATAGATTAAAACATTACTAAACCCTGTATCTCTCCTTCCCGGGGCATCGTGCCTAGTGTGCTTTTGGCATTCCCTCGCTGATATTTTGACTTTGATTCAAACACACACCTCAGCAGCGAGAACATTTAAAGATCAAAATAAAACCACATATATTTACAAAACAAATAATATGAAAAAACGATTATTAAGAAACAATTTATAGTAAACACAATTAAAACCTTTTTTTAAAAATGATTAAAAAGTCACCAGAAAGTTAAGACTGCCAGACTGACTATGAGCAATAGTCTCTGGTAAGTAGAGATCGAGGTTCTGAATTCGGAACGAAAAAGTGTCCAGAAGGTACGATACTAAATCCCGTACTTACTCATAACATGCATTGTAATTTTAACTTAGGACTCTTTGTAAAATATTGTTTAATAACTACTGCAACAAACACGTGGAATTAATATAAATGTGTTTGAACCTTTAAATATGATTTTATTACGTTTATATTGTTTGCATACATAGATACTATAAATAGATTAGTTGCAAATTAATTTAATTTGACAAATATTTATTTCAACTCTAAGGGGCTATTTCACCATCCATTGATTAGTGTTAACTGGCGGTTAAATGTGATGCCGTCTCCGTCTATTCAAACAAAACAAATAGAGACGGCATCACATTTAACCATCAGTTAACACTAATCTATGGATGGTGAAACAGCCCCTAAGTGTACAGTATACGGAATGCTTTCAATTAAAAAAAAAACAGAAGCAGGGACTATAGCCGAGTTTAGACTTGCAAGACAAATCGTGCAGGTTGCATTACATTGCGAGGCCGTAAAGCCAACGAGTTTGTAGTGGTCATTTGAGCGCTGCAATGTAATGCAACTTCGCGATTTTTCTTGCAAGTCTAAACTCGGCTTAAGCTTGCTTAATAAAGTTTGCATAATTATGACATTAAAGATGAAGAATGTGACACAATGACTATTAAATGTCAAGTCTATTGTATATTTTTTTTGTGATTTAGCAGTAATTCACCCTTTTGTACAATACTAAAAAAAAACTTATAATAGTAAAATACAATAAACAGGTACATCTGTGACTACTTAACACTGCGGATCATTTTGTTTTTATGTTCAAAATATATCTATGATATAGTTTAAAATATATTTAGTTAGTAATAGTTGACAGCCCTTAAAACGTAAGACTAAACGTAAACGGCCGGAGCCTGGCTGTTCAGCGCACGCGACTTTAACATTCATCATAATTCCTTACTTTCGCTCACGATTCTTAAACCTCCATACATGAAATGTTGCCACACGTACTAGACTTTCATGAAAAATATGATTTATTGCACTCGATCTAGTTTCATAAACGGTTAGGAAGTATTATGAATGTAAAAATGATAATACCTAAATATTTATAGGAGTAGCTTTTCAAAACATTCTCTTAGTAAAGTAAGCAGATAAAATTATATATATTTTTAAATAATAGGTAAGTACATAATTATAATAAATACATAATTATGTACTTACCTAAATAAATATTTGTAATCGGTGATCGTCTTTTGAATATACCGGGCGGGCCCTGCGGCCCTGTAACAGAAGCAAAAAATTAAAACACAGGTTCTGCTTGCTACTCAAATGGAACTACTAATTTTATCATTAATTAAATAATTTGTCCAAACAAATTAAATGGTATTTTCAATGTACGGCATCCAATAGCCTAAATTCCATCGCCTGTCACGTAACAAAATGATGGATTTCGCAATACATTGCTTGTCCAATTAAACTTCATAATAAAAATCATAATAAAAGTTATTTTCAAAAGTTGTAGAACTACCTAGATTAGTTCAAGATGAAGAGTGGAAGCTGTGGGTTAATTTTTGCTCCTGTTACAGGGCCCACCTTTTATAATGTAATTCAAAATCCCACTAAATTATAAATGCGAAAGTTTGTAAGTCTGTTTGTTTATTTGTTACCTCATCACGTCTAAGCCGTTAAACCGATTTAGATAAATTCGGTGTATATACAGATAGTGAGTCCCGGGAAAGGACATAGCATAGTTTTTATCCCGGAAAATTGCATAGTTCCCGCGGGATAGCGATAAACGAATTTTACGCAGTCACGGGCAACAGGCTTGTTATATCTAAATATAACGTTCTCTGTGCAGTTGGTACTAAGTACATATGTACACAGTCAGCAGCTATCTGTAAGGAATAAATATTAACCAAGAGCACAGTAGTAGTATTACAGAAATTTGATATACCCCTACTAACGTGAAAGACACTTAAGATTCAATAGGAATATATACTATATAGGCCTACGCGTCTGTTGCAGACGAATTTTGGCGTGTTCCCTGTGCACAACGTCTTTGGTGGCTGACTAGACCGATGCGAGAGCGACGTGTGTGTGTGTGTGTGTGTGTGTGTGTGTGTGTGGCAAAAAAACGACATAAAAGAGTAAAAGTTAAATGAAGGCTACACTTTCCTCGAACTGTCACATTTTTAACTTAAAATTGTTGACATAACAATAATCTCGTATTGTCTTATACGTTTTATTTTATTTTTCATCCGTGTTTACATAGTATTCTGAACTATTTTACATTGTACTCTAAAACCAATATAATAAAACCTGAATTTGTAAATCTTTACAACAGAACTTACAATTGCAACAAAGTGTTCACCGATCATCATAATTCTAAGCGGTATAATTACGCAATTAAACACACCGGTTTCTTTGGCAACGTTCTTTTGGAGTTTCCTCGTTCCTATGGCCATTAGAGCACGAAATCACGTTAAGTGCCAGTCGGAAATTAAACCGGATACCGCTGCGGATACAACGTGACCCGATGCGAGCGCGACCTCGGTCCATCTCAAAAAACCTAATAAGAACATAGTTCATAGATTTCTTGTTGGTAACTCATGACAGAATACCAAAATGCTCTTTTATTGAATGTAAACATTTTTTTAATAATTTATTCAGTTCGATAAATGTAAAAACTTAAAAAGCGCTGGTATTTGAAGCGTAACTTCATTAGTATGTAAATAGTATCAATGCTATCGACGATGTTGGAAATTTAAACCAATTTAAGTAGGTTATAATGTGTGGAGCACAATTTAATTATTGCCATTTTAAAAATTGCATAATTTATCCATTAACAAAACATTAAGTAAAAGTTGTATTGAAGAATTTCAGTAATTTTAAAGACACACATTGTTTATATGACCTCTGCAGAGCAGCATAATAATGCCGCATGTTTATTTGTTTGGATTGCTAACCTTTTTTATCGATGTCCCGTTGATATTTCAGGCCGGTTTTGGCCACAGCTTTTGGTTGTTTCGTTGCTTAGTTCGACAAGCACTGTTTGTCTGCAGCTTGGATTTCTCGTTGCAACAAGCGAGATCATTTTGTCAATATGGAGTTTTCATTATTAAAATATCTAGCCCTGAGGTTGAGGTTTGCAAGTCCTGATCAGTACTGCTGCTGTTATTAATTAGCTAGTGCTACAACCACTCGTATACTTTCAAAGGGCTGTTCAGTATTACTGCGCGCCCGTCAGGGCGGATTTTATACTGGTCGAATTTCTCATTTGGGTAAGTCTTTAACATCGATCGATCGCTTTTCAGTGTTAAGTGCTGTACTCTTTAGGCGCACTAGTACAGTCGAGTTCATAAATTTGTGAGCAAAAATTTGATCAAAAATATCTGAACATGACTCTATTGTTAACGGCATAGAAGCGTGATCTACTGATCCGATTTAGATGAAATAGATCAGATATTTTGAGTCCCGAGGAAGGACATAGAATAGTTTTTATACCGGAAAATAGCCTAGTTTCGGGATAGCGATAAAATAATTCTGCCTGAAGTCGCGGGCAAAAGCTATAATATTTAAATAAAAAATTAAACTAAATAACTGATTTTCACTACCACCACTGGCGTACTAGCTCTGCTTGCTTGCATTATTGCTTGCACATTTGGGAGTATGCTTGCTTGATCTGTTGCTTGCATGCTTGCTTGCATGCTTGCCTGTATGCTTGCTTGCGTGATTGAACTTACGCTATTTCTTGCAAAATTACATACTCACTTGCAAGCTTGATTAGATGCTGCTTGCATGCTTGCTTGCTAAATAGTTGGGTTGCTTGAATGCTTGCTTGCATGCTTGCTTGCATTCTGGCTTGCATGTCTTGGGCTCATGATACCATGATTCACAAATATTGTATGTAGATATTAACTACCTAAACCTGTTTTTTTATGGTTTCAAACTCAAGGGACAAGAGATCCTTTTACAACGTCTACGATGTCCGTTCTTCCGTCAGTCTCTCTGTTGACATGTCTGACGAGCTTTACGGTGAAAGAAATCATTTTTTTATACAATATAGGCTTGCGTTTGGCCACAATCACGCCTGATGGAAAGCGAGGATGAGGCCTACGATGGAGCACGCTTGCCTAGTAAATGCTCATTAACCCTAGAATTGAAAGTGGCCAAATTGTAGTGTTCAGGAGACACAGTCGCAGGCAGGGAATTCCCCTCCTTCGTCCCGCCCACTTCTGGTCGACCTGTGGAATAGAAGAAAGGGTCAGGTGGAATAAGGTCGTGCAGTTCCGAAGCACATTAAGACATCCAGACATTAAGACGACCAGATGGCCTAGTGGTTAGAGAACCTGAATACGAAGCTTGAGCTTGACCACCATCCAGCCCAATATTTAAAATATTACCTGCCTAGTAAATTATAACTTGTGTTTGTAGTTTTACGTAATAACATAATACATTATTATGATACCTAAAGCATTAAATGTACCTAATAATATATCTATAACTTTTATTTTTATCCTCAAAATTGTTTCCATAAGTAAGAGCTCATTTGAAATAGGTATTATTTTGCTATGAACCAGTAAAGCCTTTTTAAAGCTGCTTTGCAGCAACGTAGCAACTATAAAATTATACCAGTTTACAAGCTTTATTAATAAAACTGCACGGTGAAGATAAAGACCCAGCTTATCTCGCAATATGCGTTGTATAAGAGATCAAATATTTATGTCTATAAATCTTTTACTTTTACAGGTTATGTTCTCCGACATTGATGCAACATGTACATGTTGTACTGACTCTCGTTATTTTTAGTCGCCATTAAAAATAATAAAGTGGTGTTTACAAGAAATATAACAAAATAAAGTTCAATCACTGGCGGCTCGCTTAAAAGTTTGTCTGTAATTTTATCAATGATCTGACTAATTTAAGCGATATTAAGCAGACCTTTAAGCCTAAAACAATTATGAAGCCGCAAGTTCATAAAGAACAATCATAAAATTCCTACAGTCAGATTAACGTAACGTTTGAGTTGAACGACTTCGGCGAAGCAACTTTTAATGAAGTCTGGGGTTAGCGGTGTTTGCATGGAGAATTTTGCACGCGAAATTTCCCTCTTGGTTGTGCTAAGTGAAAGTGAAGATTTGGTAAGTAAAACCACATTTTAGATTTAACAAAAAACACATAAATAATATAATAATGATTCCAAAGGGACAAAAAATAATTTTAACAAGTACAGTTAAGTCCTAAATCCTGAGTCCTTGCAAAAAAACGAAATAATCCAAACAGTTGCAGATAGAGAATGAAATCGCACTAATAGTTATTTGGCATAAGTGTTTGTATCAACATTGAAATCTTGCAATATAAAAGTAATCTTATGTTGGTTTTTTAGGTAAACTTACAACGATTTTTATTGAAATTTCAAATAGAATATTCTTCATTGAACCCCCAAAAAAAAATCTTAGTACCTACCTATCTCAAAAAATATCTGAAATAGTTGTAAAACTTGGTTTAAGTGGTCAGTTCTATATATTTTGATACTACTTAAAGGAGATTACACAAAATCACGGTTTAATGTTTTTCAGCAAGTTACATAATAGGTACTCACAAATTACCTACATTTTAAAAGTTTTAAATCTGTAAACTCGTTGGACCAAGTCAAAATTACACTTTTCGGCGTTTCCCTGAGGGGCTTTAAAAACTAGCTGCGTTATAGGAAAAATAAATCAGGATATGAAACTAGGGTCTAATTTACGTTTTAAGAGCAATACCCGAAAACGCTCGGCCCTGCGTTAAATTTTACGATGGGATTAGTGACGAACATAACCTTTTAGTTTGTGTAGGTTCGTATTAGAATACACGCCTGAAACCATATTTGATTTTAGTCAGAACTTGCCGGATTATAGAAATAACAATGACATTTATATTACTAGCGTGTTGCCCTCGTCTCCGTCCACGTAGTATTCGTTTATCACTATCCCGCGGGAACTAATTTTCGGGATAAAACTATACTATGTCGCTCCCCGGGGCTCAAACTATCTCTATTCCGTTTTGGTGGTACCACCTATTTAAACACATGAAATCTAGTAAAGTTCTTTTTTTAATAGCCCAATGGAACATTGCAAGGCAAGGGCGTCCCCTTTTTTCCGCCACATTTCCCTGTTGAGAGGAAGCTCATACCAATCCTTTTGATAATGATATGTGTCCAAGTCATCTCACCGTCTTCTCTAAGGGTGAATCCGCACTGCGAATTTTTCACCGCGCGATATTTATGGGCGCGAATTTTATATGTAATTATTAAATCCGTACCGCATCGCATTCAATCTGCATCAGATTACAGTTTATTTTTCCGCGCGTATTTTTTACCGCCAGTGCGATACTCGTATGAGATTCAATGTGTTACAAAATTGCGAGAAAAAAACCGCGCGATGAAAGTTCGCTGTGCGGACGGGCGGGGCCTAATACGAGTAGTGTGTGTACCTAGTATCATCCACATATATGTCACGCTCCTCCAAAAATTCATAGTTTTAGTTACTATTTTAAATGAATGATATTGAGCAAGTTTACGAAAATGTTAGTTGTTTCATTTACAGAGGTTTGCTAAGTAAGTACACACACAAAACTAGAAACGGCTTTTACGATACAGCTTCGAACAGATCTAATTGGGGTTGACAAGGATAGGCCCAGGTGGAAGAAAATTCAAAAAATCTCATGACATCGTTATAAGGTAATCTGGAAGAGATCTCTTTAAGGAATAAGTTCGCCTTTGTACATCTGTTTCTCTTGTTAATAATAAAAATAATAGTGCCGCGTTGTTTATTTCATGTGTTTTTGCTTTTCCCTTTAAATTATAATCCATAATAATATTATAAATGCGATAATATGTATATCTGTCTGTTACCTCTTCACGCTTTAATTGCTGAACCGATTCATATGAAACGTGGTATTGAGATAGTGTGAAACTTTGAGAAATATATAGTATTGTTTTTATTCCGGAAATTAATGTAAAATCCAAGGGTCAGCGATACTCAAATTATTGACAGACGAAGCCGCGGGACAAAGCAAATGTACAATAAAGAGGCACACATGCAGCCTATTATGTGTGTGAATATTATAGGCTAATAAACGAAAGATTATCCTTTTTTTTACTTAGGTATGTAGGTACAACGATGATTGCGAATATTAAACGAAGGCAAGGATACGTCCATTCTCTGTATCTGTCTGAAGAGTAGAGTATATGTCATACGCTTGAGAAACATGGCCCCTCAGAGTACAATTGGTAAAGAAGCTCAAGATCGCACCACACAAAAAGACGTGGAGCGCGTCTTGCTTGGTATATTTTTTCGCGGCAGAGTCCGCAAGGAAACCATTTAGTAGCGTACCAGTGTGGTATGGATAGTCATCGCGTTACCAAACTGAAAAAAAAACCGGCCAAATGCGAGTCGGACTCGCGCACGAAGGCTTCCGTGCCCATACAACTTCATTCCTTGCGTTGGTAGTATAAAAAGTGACATGTAAAAGAGCCCTTTGCGGCTTACTTACATAATAAACGTTTTGTCTTTTTTAGGGTTCCGTAGCCAAAATGGCAAAAACGGAACCCTTATAGTTTCGCCATGTCTGTCTGTCTGTCCGTCCGCGGCTTTGCTCAGGGACTATCAATGCTAGAAAGCTGTAATTTTGCACGAATATATATGTAAACTATGCCGACAAAATGGTACAATAAAAACTTAAAAAATCAATTTTTTTAGAGTACCTCCCATAGATGTAAAGTCGGGGTGTTTTTTTTTTCGCATCCAACCTTCTTGTGTGGGGTATCGTTGGATAGGTCTTCTAAAACCATTAGGGGTTGCTAAAACGATTTTTCGATCCAGTGATTTGTTTGCAAAATATTCAACTTTAAAGCGCAAATTTTCATTAAAATCGAGCGTCCCCCCTCCCCCTCTAAAATCTAAACCGGAGGATAGAAAAAATTTAAAAAATTCAGGATGGTAGTTGTTGAAGACTTAAGGGGTCTTTCTTGATTTAAATAAAAATAAGACGTTTTTACGACAATTATATTCCGGGTTTACAAAATTGAAAAGCCTACAACTAAAGTAAGCGAGAACGTCGCGTGTCGCGTAGTGTATGTAGATGACAAGTGAGAGGAGCGTCATAAGCGGAGGCGAAGTAACGGTAAAGACATTTCCGCCCCCGTCCCCGCTCCCTTCTAACAGCTCGTAGCCGCAACAGTAGTAAATATATAAAGCTTACAAGGAAAACTATAACGGTTAAGTTTTCTTGAGAATTATTAGTAGTTTAAGAGTAAATAGCAGGCTAAGGTATAAAATATACCTAAACTTGGAATATTCCGTATAAAATACGAAATCCTTAGAAAAATATTACTTATTTTTTTCGTAATGGCTACGGAACCCTATTTCGGGCATGTCCGACACGCTCTTGGTCGGTTTTTTAATTGTCTCTGCGGTAGACGCAGATGCGCTGAGGACGAAGAAAAAGAAGGTAAAAGACAATAAATCCGAAATATTTGATACAGGAGTAATTTAGTGTTTTGTAATAAATAGGTAAGTATTTAGTATAACTATACAAACCTTAATTTTCCGAATAATCAGGCTTTGTAAATAATATTATGTCGAAATTGTACCTGTGTTTAACCTTAACCCTCTGTATCATACTGTTGACTACGCGTTTTCGTGCATTGTAGCTTGCCGTCTACACACCGATGTACCTATGGAGAAAATAGTAAAACGAAATTTAAGTAGATGGCGTTACTGTTATAATTCAACGTTTGATTAGTGCTTGGGAGAAAATTCAAGAACACGTATTCGTGAATGTATAAAAATCTGTAAAAAATAATATTTAGTGGTTTTAGTGTCTGATATTGTCAAAAACATTTAGGTATGTGTATATTTTATTACATACATTGTTATTTTGAAGTGGTTTATTGTTTTGTTAAAATTGGAATGTACTTAGTGTTTGTGTCCTGTAAGCTACGTTATCGTAAAAGGGTAAAAGTTTTGTATGGTTACTAGGTATTTAACGTAGTCAATTATTTTGTTCTAGGATGTCACGAAAACGTTCCTTGCGAGATATCGACATCGCTGCGGCACTTTTTGATGATAATGCAAGTGAAGACGGATTCGATTTTGACGACGATAGTATTGCAGATCCTGATTTTAATCCTGAAGTTGAGGGGTTGGCTGATGACTACAAGTCTGAAGTCGGTCGGTGCCTCAGCACGAGCCAGCAGGAGTGGACCTATAGTCATCTACCTCAATTACGCACTTTATCAACCAACCTTCAATCACTCCTGCTGGCTCGTGCTGTGGGACCGACCGACTTCAGACTGGTAGAAAAATATGTTCATGGTTTTTTGTAGTCGGTTCAATATTTGTTATAAAAAAAAACTTCACGCTTTTTGGTGTAAATAATATAAGATACAATAGTTTAATATCAACTGCTCGTCACCTTTTACGAACGATTGCTTTTTCCGATGCGGAGACGTTCATTATTGAGGAGTCCTGGTGCTTCGGATCACCACCGGTTTTACCATATGCATTACGAAAAGCATAAATTGCTTAGCAACTGTGTCAAAGTAATTAAAATTCAACCCGTGAAATACTTGTTATTGAGTAGTAACTCCGATGGTCAACTGTGGTCTTCATCATCAGTTTCACTTCACAAAATGATGATTTTCAATAGCAAATGCACGAGTTACTGCTAAATATATCCAAATTACCACAGGTGTCACTACAATATTTGAAGAGTTCCCTCGATTTCCTTAAGATCCGATCATCAGATCCTAATTTACTGCTTATGGGACCTAATTGAAAGCATTCCTAGACGAACCAAAAAAAAATTCAAATGTGTTCATAAATGATGGAGTCCTGAGGTATTAAAAAACAAAAAAACAACCGAATTGATAACCTCCTTCTTTTTTTTGAAGTCGGTTAAAAATAAAACGTCATCATTTCAGTTACTTATTACCGCTGATATTGCCATTTCTGTGTTACATCATTTTCATTTTTTTCCTTTCAGTTCATTTTACATCCCAGTTGTCATTCCTTGTGCATATTTATATTAGGTGTGTACATTGTGTAGGTAGTGTCAGACGAGTTAAGCGGTACCTTATGCAATAGGGTAAATGTTTAAGTTACACGTTGCCCTTAGCCAAATTAGTTACTGCTTTCATAATTTATCAGCTTGCCTTCTTGATACTTCACTCTATGGGCAAGTATTTAAGAGTTTCACTTTAAATTTATAATGAAGACGAGTAAAACTGCAATGTCTGCCACGACACTGTAAAATTTTACAAACCGCTTAAATTCCCATCACACACAAGAATTCCCGATTCTCATATACCGTGCCGCCTGGGAGCTTCACACATTTATCTTCCTAGAAACTAATCTACATTCTAAAGAGAACCATTTCAGCATTCAACACACATTATATTCCAAACTTGTGTAGAATATATCTGCGGTTATTTGAATTTCCTCATAGTGGTTTCCTTTGTCGAATTGAATTTTTCCATTTTATGTAAACCGTGTAGCGCCGATTTGCGATTTTGCCCTTAGCAAAAACGACGACGTCAATACTTGTAGGTACAGTCGAGGATATAATATGTACCCGTACATTTTTGCACCCTGTCACAATGTAATAAGGTGAAAAGCCGTGCAAGTGTAACGAGCAAACTAACAGACGCACATTCGCATTTATATCGGACGATAATTTTCTGGTAATAAATAGGGAACTTCCTAAACTATGGTAGGTATAGTGGTTTGATGAAACCGAATATTGTGAAATGTCTTAAACTTCTGTATCTCTTAGAGATTAGACAGTTTTAAAGATAGAGCTTTACACCTACTAATATTATAAATGCGAAAGTTTGTGTGTCTTTCTCTCTCTGTGTGTGTTTGTTTGTCACTCCTTCACGCTTACACAGCTAGGATTTGAATTTGGTATGTATAGTAAACGTCTGGAATAACACATAAGAAAGAAAGAAAGAAGACATTTATTCACTAATACGGAAGACACACAAATACAATAAAGTTACACAAATACAATAAGCAACTTTTTATATTCCCACGGGATCAAAATAAAGTCCAAAAATTCCACTAGGATTAGAAACATGAAAGGCAATAGTCGGGTTCCCATAGTAAGTCGACCCTCAGATTAAATGAGCTTGGGTTTTTTTGTGAGTGTCAAGAATATTTATAGCACATGAAAAGTAGCAATTAATACGACAGTTTGGCGGCAAAACATGTATTTGCATTTCTTAAACGTTGGCCCCTGCCCATACCCCGTGGGAGGGGTAGGACGCCTAAATTTTAGTAGGACTCGGCAGATCTTCATTTCTAGTGAATATTTTGCAGCCAAAATATCCCATTTTTCTTATTCTTATACTTATTAATAGAAACCGTACTATCCTAAAATAAAAAAGGCTACTTTCTGTCCAGGAAAAGTACAAAGTTCCCGCGGGAGGCAGACGAAGTAGCGGGCGAAAACTATCTGAATTAACTTCACAAGTTACATAAGGAGGACCTCCTGTCTCGATCTGGTGCACTATAATATCTTTGTGAAAAAAGTTGGATTCCAGTAGTTGGTTTAATAAATATTTACTAACTGTCTTCATGTATACCTACCCATGCCTATTTCCGCGACTTCGTCCTCGTTGCAGAATAAAAATAGGCTTGCTTCCTGTCCCTTGGGTATTGCATAAAGCTCTTCTTATTCACATCTATAAAATTCAAAGTACACATCTCACTAACATTATACATTCGAAAGTTTGTAAGACTGTTTGTTTGTTTGTTACCTTTTTACTTCTTAACCGCTGAACGTTAGTTGAAATTCGGGTTACAGTTAGTTTGAGTCCCGGGGAAGGACATAGGATAGTTTTTAACCCGGAAAATTGCAAAGCACCCGCTGGATAGCGATAAACGAATTCTACGGGGACGGAGTCGTGATAGTAGTATAACTAACCTAACCATAAAAATTAAATTTTTAATTCAAGCTTTTTTGCTGTCTGTACTTTTTTTGACTGTACTTGCATTGTCGCCCAAACTACATTTGCATACCAAATTTCAAGTCGATGCTATTAACCGTTGTAGAGTTCCGTCCTGCGAAGACGATCCTGGCTGGTCTACCGGAATGTCACTACTAGATTATTGTATTGTCACGCGATTTACATAAGTATTCCAAATTTCAAGTGAATTTGACTACTGGAAGTTGATCGAATTTAACTTCCAAGATTTGATTACAGACAGACAGACAGACAACGGGAAAGGTGAAACTAAATAAAAGCTTGTAATTATAACTGACATTCCATTCCATTCTCGTGCTTTACTGTTCCTTGGTATAGCGGCCAAGCCAGTCAGTCACTTCATTCCGTAGTTCTCGTACACAAATAAATAAATTTAAAAATAATTATATTTTACATAAACACTCGTCTTTATTTAGCAGATATATTTATTTGGTTAGTAGATATTAAGAAATCTCATAAAATATCGTTTTTCCTTCAGATTAGGAAACCTTTAAATTAATACCAGTAAAATGATTCGGCAATCCCACAGTAATTGCGTTTAATAATTAACAGGCGCTAGTGAATCAAGCGATCACACCGCTTGTCCAACTACAAATCACGGTGAAATCTGGGAGCTGAGTAACAGGCGTTAAGCGAATAATGTGTTTCTGGTTAAGCCATGATATACTTATTAATTTCACTTGTAGTCAAAAATCTACAGAAAAATGATAGGAGTGGTCTTTTACCCGGGTTTAAAACTGTTTAATTTCAATTTTTTCGTACTGACGCCTTAGAACTGGCGACAATTTATTAGATAAAGAGTCAATAGTTAGAATTTCTAATAGGTACGAGTATTTATTTGGAACTAATAAGGTACGAGTATCTACGAAGTCAGCTTGTAGCTTTTACGTACTTCCTAAACAGAACCAGTAAACATGTCGGTAAACGTGTTACAATCTAACAAGGTGACTGACATTGGACCTAGCGTCGTGTAGTTTTTTCGTTGTAAATCTTGTATGTGCGAAACAGCTCTAACCTAAGGGCGGGTTTCTGCGTGAAAATATATATAGGTAATTTACACAATGGCAATCATTGCAAAATTCAAGCTTAGCTAAACCATTAATGAATCATTTGCGACTATGTTCTGTTAAAGTGAATGATTCCTCCATTATGAACCGCTTTCCGCCACCGTTTCCATTTACAACCTGCCTAGAGCAGTCCTTTGCCCATACATCAAGCACATTCCGACACATTGGCCCATTTAATGAATTGCTGGCAACTTGTACTGATGACTCGGAAATCTGCTGTGATTTAAACCGCTGGGTCATTGTGAGCCATATTTGTCTATAGTTTAATGAGGCCTGCATTGCACTAATAGGTAGTGCACGTAATTTATTCAGGAGTATGTAATAATGCCTTGTTGTTTTTAACTTTTGAAATGTACTTATTTCAGCACCTTTGTTCAGTAGTTTCATTGTATTTCATTCATGAGGATCGTAAATTTTAAACGTATAAAAATATCGCATTCAGTTAGGTACTAGCCGCAATAAATCTGAGCGTAACAAATAGATGTCCCCTTACAGTGGTACTGGCACAGTTCCACGCCGATAACAGGTAGGATAGCTCCCTAAATGCAACTGTTCTAACGAGAGCCCGGCGGCCGGCGAGGCGCTCGCAAATAATACTTGTTACGCTTTGTGTTGTAGTAGTCGTCCTGTTATTCGATGTGATTCCTACGCGCTGAAAGTTACACAGACATTTTGTGTAAAATCACAGAATAAAATAAATAGTAGTACAGCAGTACTGATTATATTTTGAACAATCCAAATAAAATATCGTCTAATTTTAATTGATAAAGTATTTAAACGTTGAAGTGAATTTTTACAGTATTCAAACTCGTAAATTATAGATACTTCTTATGGATTATTTTATCAGGAAGCAAAGCAAAAAGCATTTTCAGACCTCTGAGATTGAGATGTGCTAAATGAAAATAAAATGTAAGCATGATTACGGGGTTGAATTAATTCTGAAACATCCGTATGATTGTTGTTATAAACACAACCCTTTATGAAACACAAAAGAATTTGATTTACTACAACAATCAGGGTTTAGTCCATTTACGCGAGGTCGGGGTTCATAATAATTGTTTTGAATTTCTCTTTTAGACGACAATGTAACAAAAGGTTTGCTTTGCGGTCTTTTTGTAATACTGGTCAAAATGATATTTAAATAATATAATAAACAACTGGGTACCTTGCGAAACAGAATTTGGGAATTTTGCAACGTTTTGTCGCACCTACTTTTTAGGAGTCCTTATTCCTAATAAGGAAACCTTACAGTTTCGTTATGTCCGTGTATCTGTATGTCTGTCTATCCCTGTCCATCTACGGCTTAGCCTATAGACTTTACTGGAAAGCCATAATTTTGCATTGATATAATATATATGTATATACAGTATAACAGCTACCCGCACTACTTAGCACTGATGCAACTTTGAAAAAAAAGAGGCAAAAAATTAAAGGAAGTCTGTAAATCACAGGCGGTAATATCACTTTTTTCACTTTCCTTTCCCCAATATTAACTTTATTCTTGAATCACTTAAAACAGCAGTAAAATCCGTTGTGTAGTTTAAAAGATCTAATCGTACCTACATTACATACGTACAGAGGAACAGACATACTCTACCCGCGTCTTGTTCTTACCACACTCTGTTAAAGTCCAGTAACATCACCCGCTCGTCGTACTCTGCTATACTGGCAACCCGCGTTGTGGGACTGCTGAAGCGATATCAAGGATGTCGATCAGCTAGCAAATTGCTTAAATTGTATAAAAAAATGTCTTTCTGCGGCATCATCAGGCGGGCTTACGAGGTCTAAGTAGGTAAGTTATGTCAAAATGTATCTTATAAGATCTGTAAAACATAACATACCATCATCAACACCTACGCATCATCGGTCCGGAATATAATAAGTTTATTTAATTTGAAATAGAGTTGAATATTAAATTTGTCATGCTTGCGTTTTCATTAAATAAAATTGTATACTAAATAAGTTTATAAACTTATCTTAAACATCTCACTAAAACTTAATATTATTTACGGGTGCAAAAAGTGGACTGTAGGTAAAAGGTAAAAATAAGACCTCGATTGATAGGTTTAGGGGTCCTTGCGGATACACTTCGATCTTTTGTATCGATTGATAGGTAGTGGAAATGTTGTTTTTACGAATTATTTTATTACAGATAAAACTTGAACTTATCGCTATGATTTAATCTACGATCGGGTGTTGATGAAAAACCCACGGGGCGATCAAAATGTCTCCACAAGAATCATAAATTCAAAATAAAGGATTTCATAGAGGTAAGTTGAATAATTATAAAAATAACACCAAGACAACGAGCTTGGTTACCTGTTTCAATGTTTGGTGGCTTTAGGGAATGCCTAATTAATTTATTCGCGAATACCCAGTGGCTGTCTTTAAACATTGTCCGTGAAAGAGGTTCTACAACGTTTGCTATGATGGTATTTTGGTATACAGTGGCACTAATTTTTACACCTTTTTCACAGAAAAACACTTTAGCTAGGCCTGAATATGACAATCTAAGCCAAACCATGACTGATTACGGGTGGTCGCAACGTTGGACACGTAGGTTGCGTAAATTTTATCAATTTTTTTATTGAAAGTTTCCTCCACAGTAAAAATCTTTTCGTCCGAAAATAGGATTTCGCGGTATTTTTTACCGCGTACCGCTTTAACAGCGCTCGCGATTTTTGAAGCCTAATTTTTTTTAGACGAGTAATTAAGAAGATAAGCAGTTTGTTTTCGATAAGCCCGAAGTCCTAAGTCTTCATTTATTACTCTTTTAATCGTATGTCTGCTTTATATCTGAAGACTTAAAAGTTTTTGCTTGCGCACGGGATTTCTTCGTATTCGCTCCTTCACGGTTTTGATGACGGTTGTAGTCCTAAATGCCCACTTCTCTTTTTATCCTCGAAAGAAGAAACTTCCCGGTATCGATTAATGGTACGATATACGAACCTAAGCATGATTTTCAAATTTTGTAGAAGTTTGAAAATTTGGTTTGGTGCGTAACCACAACGGTGTAATGCGTTAACGTCCAAATAAACTAAACTTCAATTTAAACAATAAAACTTTTTTTTTTTCGTTAGCCATTTTCTATGTCCCACTGCTGGGCAAAGGCCTCTCCCTCGGACTTCCAACTTCCCCTGTCGGCAGCTACGTTTTGCCAGTCGTTTCTGAATGCGTCCAAGTCGTCCCGCCACCTCCGTCTCGGTCTGCCGCGCCTCCGTTGACCATCTAGGGGCGCCCACTGGGTAGTAACCTGTGCCCATCTCTCCGGGTGCATGCGGCAGATATGGCCAGCCCAGTCCCACTTCAGCCTGGCGGTTTCTCTCCCGACATCTGCTATGCACGTTTTCGAGCGCAGTGTGGTGTTCCGGATCCGATCTGTTCTTTTGACACTCAAAATGCTGCGCTCCATAGCCCTCTGGCAAACCTTCAACTTGGATTTCTGAATTTCGGTTAAGGACCATGTTTGGGCACCGTAGGTTAAGATGGGCAGTATACAAGAGTCGACCAGTTTCCGCTTAAGTGACAGTGGAAGGTTGCCCTTCAATAGGTTCTTCATGGTTTGGTTGGCTTCTTGGTTTGTTCAATAAAACTTAATAATAATAATTAAAAAGTAGTATAAATCTAAAAAAGGCCCCTGTGGCATGGTTCCAAGAATGCTGGCAGCATTTCCTCGCTGTATGGCGATGCCAAGACGCTGAGCGAGGAAGCTGCAAGCCCTCTTGTCTCCGGTGGCGTCGACCAGTCTCTTTGCCAGTTGGCTGAAGAGTTCCCTTGCGCCAGGGCCCCACGGACCGAGTGTCTCGACGCCGAAGGCAATGAAGTTGTATCCGGCATCAAGACCACTATATTTGCGCTTCTTGACAACTTCGGCCGCCTCGGCCGCTGCGCCGGCCCTGTGTATTGTACCGTGGAGATGAGACGAGGCTAAAGTGTCCACTCAGGTTGCGTCCCACACCAGCACCCGACCCATTTTCCACGGTATTAGGGACATTCCATCCAGTCTCTTGCCATCATCCCGTGCGATGCCGACTGGTTCGAGCACCGCCGGCACGTTCGCGCTAGCAAGAGACCGGCGGATAATGTCGTTTAGGGCGGCGTGTTGCGAAAAGCGGCCGGCACTTTTTGCGCATGACAGTCCGTGGTGGCCCAGCCGGTCAACGACACTAATAATAATAATAATGACCAGACTCCATAGACTGCTTGCATCCGACAGCAGTCAGACGGGCGCGTTCCGCTCCAGAGCTGCCGTTAATTAAGGTAGAGTAAGACAATTTCGAAATCACATCATCCCAGCATTTTTGCGATTTTGGATTGACAGGTACGTTTTGCCCAGGGCAGGCAGACAACCAAGCATTTAGGGCGCAGTCCAAGCCCGCAATCTTGTAGTTTGGAAGGGGATCCCCTAGGATATTACCTACAAGGTTATATGAGCTATGGACGGACGACAAAAATGCTTGTAGGGCAACACTGGTAATTTTACGCAATCCTAAACGGGTACCGGACTGGGAGGGATGCTTGACACCATGATTCTTCGCTGAGCCTTAAATTTAGTATCGATTCCAAATTAGTTTTGATTAGGGAGTCAATTGGTGCTAGTAAATTTTGATGTTGCCAGAAGGGGCTGCAGCGAAGCATATAAGTAAATTTTGGGACAAAAAGGCAGAATTTCAGGATAAAAAGGGCTGAATGGGAGCTAATTTCAAGTAGACGATCTGAGCAATTTTGGAATTTAGAGATAATCTTTTTTATATGGTCCGGAAAGGCTTCGTCAAAAATAAGGGTTCCTAGGAGGTTAAGGGAATCCTTGGTTAAAATTTTTATATTGGGAGTTAAAATATTAAATTTATCTATAATTTCAGAGTGATTTAGGGAGATGCTATGTATGTAAAGTTCGCATTTACTGAAATTTAAAACTAAACTACACTTCTGAGGAAAGTTGGTTATTGCGATACATTAATTTAGAGGGATCGGCATAACTTTGGACGAGGTAATTGTACAGTTCAGGGATATTGTCTCTGGCTTCTGCCAGCAGGGTGTCTCTGTTTAAAGAATTAAAAGCATTTTTGACATCGACTTACAGCAACACCTCACAATGGTCGGTAGAAAGGTAGGTGCGCAAGGCGTGTACAGCTGCCCCGCAACCACATTTAGTCCCGAAACCTAATTGAGTCGGTTCGAATTGTTTCTGTAATTTAGAGAGTATCTGACGAACGGCGATTTTCGAAGCTAGGCGTCTTAGCGTAGTACCGACTGCAATGGGTCTCACGCCGCCATCTTTTTTTGAAAGGGCAATGAGATTAGCCCCGTATAAAATTGGGACTATTTCTGAATTTACTCCTCCCGTCAACATGAGATTAATTATATTTTTAAGCGATATTATTAGTTTCTTCGCAATATCACCGACACTGTGTAAAGTCAGGTCCTTTAGGTGTTGCGGAGAAATTCCGTCGAGGCCTGCTGCAGAGCCGGTTTTCAAGCTGGAAATTCCATCGACTTTATGATTTTTTTTCGATTCGAAGGCAGTCCTGTGTTGCTGTAGGGGGATCAAGAAATGGAGGTATTGCTGGGGCTGGGGGATGCTTCGATTGTAAGGCCGAGAGAGCGTCAGGAGAGTTGGGTGATAGAAAGTCACTAGAAAAAAGTAGCCGGGCGGCGCCTTTTAAATCTCCATCACAAATTTTATTTTCAACGGACTTAGACAGGTTGTAAACGGATTTTTTGTTTTTAGTTGATTGTGAATTGAGAGCTGGGTTGAGGCAGTTGTCTTTGATCTTTTGGGTTAATGAAGTGTGCTTATCTTCAGTTGTGGTGGTAGTGTGGAGGGTGCAGTATGCGAAGGTAAGGAGATCGCGCCAGGATTCGATGCTGTTGGTTTCCACACACTTGTCAAGAAGGTGACAAAAAAGACGTGTAGCGACACATATTCTGGCTCCGCGCGGAATCCTTTTGATGATAGGAATGTTATTTTTGAGCTGACTGAGGTGAAGGTGTAAATTACTTAATGGATGAGTTGCGTCAGGACAGGACGGCATTGCGGATGGTTTAAAGTTGTGGCGGGAGTAATATCCTGTGAGTGTTGTGACAAACAGTTTCTATGAACTTTCGAAAAGTGTATAATTTAATCCACGAGAGCTTTTTTTAATTTTTATTATGATTCATAAAATATTCGAAATTGAAATGTGATGCTTTTTTCCAGCCAGGGTTCAAATTTTGAAATTCGAACCGTGTGACAGAACTTATGACCTGACTACGTATGTTAATATGGCCTTATTTCACTGTAATTTTAGTGCATGAAGTTATTTTAAAAAAACCATATCAGGAAGAAAAACTGAAACAGTCTCGCTTTATTGCTATTTTAGGTGAATGCTTTTTTCAACTCAGCATCCCTGCCACGTGTGCGCACACGTTCGCACACGCTCGGCTGAAACTGGTTTTACAGGAATATAGCTAAAAATTAAACCAACTACAATAGCTATTTACCGTGGACAGAATAACAATCCGTATTGCGATCCGCGCAATTACGTTAGACAAATTATTACTATATTAGATAGACATATCCAGCTAAATACGAGTACAAGGTGGACCCTGTAACAGGAGCAAAAAATTAAAATTAGTATCAGTTCGTCTAAAAAAGCAGCTGGTCGTAAAAGCACCTGGTCTAAGTAGTAAGTGGTCTAAGAAGCAACTGGTCTAAGTAGCAAGTGGTCTAAAAAGCAACTGGTCCTAACCTGTTTTTGTAGAAAACTCGAAAAACATAGTAGGTTAGGTTAGAGTTGCGTCAAGGCGCGTAGCGCCTCAGCCACGCGGAATAGGAGCTCCGCGAAGCGAAGCTCCGTCGACTTTTGAGTCAAAGAACTTTAGACCACTTGATACTTAGACCACTTGATACTTAGACAAGTTGGTACTTAGACCAGTTGCGTCTTAGACCACTTGCTACTTAGAACAATTGGCTAATTTGTTACGTAGACCAGCTGCTTTTTAGACGAAATGATACTAACCCAAGCTTCCACTCTTCAGCTTGAGCTAATTTCGTTCTACAACTTTTGAAAATAACTTGTATTATGATTTTTATTATAGATTAAAGTTTAATTGGACAAGCAATGTATTGCGAAATCCGTCATTTTTTTACGTGACAGGCTAACAGGCGATGTCATTTAGACAATTGAATGCCGTACTTTGAACATACCAATTAATTTGTATGAAATATACATAATGATAAAATTACTTAATTTTTGAAAGTTGCAGAACTAAAGTAGTTCCATTTGAGTAGCAGAACCTGTGTTTTAATTTTTTGCTCCTGTTACAGGGCCCTCCCGTTATATCGATTAAAAGCTAATACAATATTTGCTTAGCTCTTAGTGTGAACTTTATATATTTCCAAATGTGGCCTCTACTTTTAGTCAAAGTAATTTGCATTTATAAAGCGCATGTAAATTGTATTTGTATACCTAATATAAAAATAAAATTCGTAGCTACGGCAATAATCAAAGCAATATTGTATCACTTAAGTAATAAATTGGGCACAATTTCGCGTTGCTTGAGTCTGTTAATATGATATTATTTTGAACAAACTGAATTAATCAACCCGGCGAAAGGCTTTAAGTAGAATGAATGTTTATGGATACAATTTTAGAGGATTGATTAGAAATTGAATACTTTATCAGTTTTAGGAATATTGTTATTTTGCTTGGTTATAAAGTTTGATGCTTGTTCAAAGATTGCCCAACTAATATACCTTTATTGATCTATCTTCTGTCTATATATATATATATATATAAATAAAAACCGGCCAAGAGCGTGTCGTACACGTCCAAAATAGGGTTCCGTAGCCATTACGAAAAAATTAAGTAATATTTTTCTAAGGATTTCGCATTTTATAGGTAATCTTCTATAGTTTAGGTTTCTATATTTGATACCTTAGGCTGCTATTTACTCGTAAACTACTAATAATTCTCAAGCATATTTATTCGTTATAGTTTTCCTTGAAAGTTTGACAAACTTACTACCATCCTGATTTTTTTCAATTTTTTCCACCCACCGGGTTAGATTTTAGAGGGGGGGGGGACGCTCGATTTTAATGTAAATTTGCGCTTTAAAGATGAATATTTCGCAAACACATCATTGAATCGAAAAGTCGTCGTAGCAAATCCCTAATGGTTTTAAAAGACCTATCCAACGATACTCCACACTATAGGGTTGGATGAGAAAAAAAATCACTCCTACTTTACGTCTATGGGAGGTACCCTAAAAAAAATTTTTTAAATTTTTTTCATTTTACCATTTTGTCGGCATAGTTTACATATCCGTGCAAAATTACAGCTTTCTAGCATTGATAGTCCCTGAGCAAAGCCGCGGACGGACGGACAGACAGACAGACAGCCAGACAGACAGACAGATAGACAGACAGACATGGCGAAACTATAAGGGTTCCGTTTTTGCCATTTTGGCTCCGGAACCCTAAAAATGAATCGTAAAACGTGTTGCTAAGCTCAAAACTCGGGAACGACTAGTCTGATTTCGCTAATGTTTTTGTGTTCGTTACTGTCAGGAGAAGGTTTTTATGGAAGAAAATACAGAAAAAATACAACGGGGGCGAAGCCGCGGGCAACAGCTAGTTATTAATAAATATTTAAAGCGAATGAATCTTTACATGATACTCGGAATGTTTATAGGTACTCGGAAACAATAAACTAAGGCCGAAGCATTGTTTAATCTGATAAAGCTCGGGATCGCATTCTCCGTCTCTTTCTACCTTCATCCCTTATACAGTTTGACATAAAGTAATGGTGAATGCATGAAGTCTATAAAGACAATAGAAATTTTACGCTGAAGGAAGGTTCATTCACCTTTTCTTATGTTTATTAGCATTGTCATGTTGATGTATTTTTTGAAAAAGCCTCCTTTTTTTTGAAAAGATCAAATTACAATATAGTATATAGATGTTTATGATAGAGTTAAAGAAGGGCAGAGTGGCTTACCAACATGTAGTGTGGAGACTGAAGCGAAGACAATGATGCAATGGGTTAATGAGAAATTAACACACGAATTTATAATGATATACACGAACACTTAACACTGTTATTTTATTACCTACCTTGTTAAAATTAGGAAACAGCAACCTTTGTACAGATAATTGGTAGAGATTTACCGAAGTAATATTATTTGAACTGCAGGGCTACTACGAAACTCGAAACTCGAAGTTCGGGTCGTACCGTCCCTCTCGCTCTCGTATTAAATAGTATAAGTGTCAGAGGGACCGCACGACACGAACTTCGAGTTTCAAGTTTCGTAGTAGCCCCGCTGAAACTGATTCTTAGACAGATGATAAATTTGTATTTCTAAAGAAAATAGGTGCCTGAATAATTCGTTTTTTTATTTTCATTCATAACGTCTTTATAGGGATTCACAGAGCTACATAAATTAAAATTAAAATATTAAACCTAACCAATGTACTGATTATACTATGTCATTTCGTTTCGTTAACTGTAGAATACTCAATACATATAATGTTGCTAATGTCAAGATAATGTTTTTGTGGTATCACTCATCTATGTTATTTCATTAATGGATGATAGCGGTTGTCTTAAAACAATCTGATCCAAACAGGAAAATCTACAGGAAATTTGGTTTTGTGTAAGTATCGCTTTTGTAAAATTACTGAATGTTGCTTACAAGGTAAACATCCGAAGATGTCAGCGAGTGCGCAACCACGGAGGCGACGGGCGCGATGTTCACGTAACACAGCCCTAGATATCATCAGATCCAATTTCCTGATGCCAGCAGGTGGCACAAACTGTTACCTCCATTAATTTTGCACCGATGCTCTTGTGTATTTTATTGCCAAAGTCATAAATGGTGCATGTCATGAATACGAACAATTACATAAACAGGAGATCTTGTTACTATTTTTCATGGATCTATTTAATTGTTGTGTTAGATGATGATGATGACTGATTCGGTTGACTAGTCAAAAAATCTCGGATAGGAGCGAATAAGAGATGCACAACAAGAGCTTTAGACTGTTTTAACCGTGACGTGTCGGGCATGCCCAACATAGTCGCTACGTAAAAATCAAGTACCTACCTAATATTTTTCTAAGGATTTTGTATTTTGTACGGAATCTCTCTCTGGACTCGTTTGTACGAAATTTTCCAATGAGGTTATTTTATAAGGAGAAGTCCCTATGACAACTCTAAAGTGCTACGAGGTTTCCGGGCTCTGGTTAATACATAATGAAAAATATATAAATCGCAGCCTAACTTATAAAATAACCTGATTGGAAAATTCCGTACAAACGAGAAGTCGTTTATCGACTTCCAATATATGTATATCGATAAATACAGAATACAATATGTAAAATATGATTACGAGTAGAAGTATAGAACATGCAGTCTTATCACGAATGAGCGATCTCTACGGGATATTTTTTATTTTTATTTTTTTATTCAACTGGATGGCAAACGAGCAAGTGGGTCTCCTGATGATAAGAGATCACCATCGCCCATAGACACCTGCAACACCAGGGGGATTGCAGATGCGTTGCCAACCTACAGGCCTAAGATGGGATACCTCAAGTGCCAGTAATTTCACCGGCCTTAACCTTTAGATACCAACTTTCAGGAAATTAAAATAATAATATTTTATTGTTTCTTATAAATAATTTTTAGATTTGAACTGATTAAATGTAAAATTGTTAACTACTAACTTTCGTTGTTTTCATAGCAAATCTCTATTTTCAGCCACTCGAAAGTTATCTACAAGAGATCGCTTTTTAGCGATAAGACCGTCTGTTGTTTACCTCTACTTTAATCTTCTTTGATATGTTGTGTTGTGTTCTATAATGTATCGATAAAATATCTATATCTGAAGTCGATAAACGAGAAGTCCCTATGACAGCTGAAAAGTGCTACGAGAATTCTGGGCTCTGGTAATAACTAATAATGATTGTTTCTCACTAATAGTTTATGTACAGCATAATTATAATATATACGTTACTAAGGCGTCAAATATATTTATACACCTTTATACCACTATAACCATAAGGTCGATGTATACATAATTATTTGACGCTATATGGCTGTACAGTTTATGCCCTCGACTGTATGTTGTTCAGATAAGTTATTTATTACTTCTCTCTTTATTAATACTAAATAAGGATACCGTAAATCTCAAACCGTATAGTAGTTACGATAGAATGAAATGTACCTATGTAAACGTAGTTAGTACGTATAAAATACCTACCTACCACCATTAAAACATATCAAGTGTCGCCATGGCGTTCCTCTCTGCTGATATTTTGTAACTCTTATTTTAGTGTCACAGCTTCTTTGAATTACGTATGGATTCTAAATATCTATTGTAAATCTCAACAATACTTTAGCCTTTTTTATCTGAAGAAAAATAAACGCGAATCGATGCAATCAGTCTATGTATGTGTACAGTTGGAAGCGAATAATTTTAGTTTTCGGGATAACCTTAAATTGCCTTTTTATTTAAAAAGCTATTCATCAACCGTGTTATGGTCAAATTAGTAAGTTTCAAATTGGAACGCGTATACTTTTAAGGCATCTTTTGTGTAATGACCAAGTACCCAATATGGAAGGGTAATGTTTTTTACGTTTATATACTTCGTTACTTCCGAATTTAGATTAATGTTCATCGAATACATTACATAAACATATTTAATATATAATTCAGCCTATTTATAACTTGAATCACGCTTCAAAGCTCTCGAGTCGGTTGAACTTATGTAAGAAACATTTAACGGGACTTGTTAATCTGTGTAAGTACCTCCGCCCTAACTATGCCAAATGATTTTAATTATTTACGTATCAACGTACTAATATAATATACAAATTTGGCAAAATCCTTGTGTAATAATTATTAACTTAGTAATAATACTAGTAGATGTAGCCCTATATATATGTAATGTAAGGTAACAAATTATTAACTTATATATTAAAAGACACCAAAGTACCTACCTTAAGCGATGTATAAAGTTAACATGGGAAGATAATCACAAAACGAAATATCTGCAAACAAATCTTAGATTAAAATATTAATTGCTTATTAATGTAATTATTATGTATCATAAACTTAATAAAAGATAAAGACATCGACTTTAAAAAAATCACACAAATTTAATAATATTCACTTCCTATCCTTTCCTGATACGTAATTAATAAAATTAACATAATTATACTAAGAAGTCCGCACTGGGCCCGCGTGGGAACTATGGCCCAAGCCCTCTTGTTCTGAGAGGAGGCCTGTGCCCAGCAGTGGGACGTATATAGGCTGGAATGATGATGATGATGATACTAAGAAGTCAAGAAATAATTAAATAGCTGGTCAGTCAATAAAAGTAGGTAAGTATGTTTTCTTTTTGTACAAAGCATTCCGAAATACAAAACTGTAACTCCGTGTCTCACTGTGAATGCGAAGCAGAGGGTTTGATGAAAAGGGTTTTCCTCGCTTTCAACACACCTGTAGTTTTGTTGCTTTTCAGGGAACGATATTTACCTTTACCTCACTCAACCTTTAGTTTCTACACCGCCGTATTGACATCCTTTCAAAGAGAATTGGGTAAGTAGGTAAGTACTAAATTTTGTAACGGCCATCAACTGTAGGTACTTACACCATTAAAAAAATGAATCCTATCAATCGTTGTAAGGGGCGACAGGGGAATGTCCAATCCAGCATTTGAGTGTCAATTGGTGTGAAGTATCCCATGACATTTATTTATTAGACCCTGCCCCCTCGGAAAAAAATCCTAATGTTTATTAAACATGTATTTTTATATATTAATAAAATGAATTTTTCCATGTTCCTTGCGAACGCTTCTATGCCAGTAGAAGTTATACATACCTATATAGTGTTACTATACTATCATGTGCTAAACCTTAATTTCATTTTTAATACAAGCTTTTTTGGCTGACTGTACTTTTTGTTGACTGTCCTGTCCTTGCATTGACATCTAAGCTGCATATCCGTACCAAATTTCAAGTCGGCACTATTAAATAAAAGCTTGGTAAATTAAATAAAAGCTTGTAAAAAAACTGATATTGCCTGGTTTCAGTTACAATATAGACAAAATAAATAAAAAGTACAGATAGATAAGCAAACAATCAATTAATCAATCATTATTAAGAATATTACGAATAAGGATGAGTATATTTGAGAGATATGACTGTCTTATCTTATCAATGCATGCGATCGCCGAACTGGTAAAGCAATCAAAAGATAACAATAAAATGTGATTGTGATTTCAATAGGACATTACTACTCTATAAGGAAAAATAGCATGAATTAAAGATATAATTAATATAATGAAAAACTCGGATAATATCGTTTATTAGTTACTGTATGTTTTAACCCAACTCATAAATTTACACATTATTATTATTATTATTTTATGGTATAGTAACTACCACTTAGATAACAACGAATGCGAACTATTTGAGGTTAACCAAAAATATCTTATACTTGCCCTGAGAAAAGTACAGTATTATTGTACTTTGTTCTCAAAAAGATGAATAGCATCGAAGCTTCTGTAATAATAATAACATCGCACACGTAATACATCGTTATTATTTAAAAAAAATAGTTTAAGTGACGGAAACTTCAGCCTTTTAATAAAAACGTACGTTATAAAAGAATGAACAAGATCTGTATGATGATGATTATATTTTTAAGTATACGCGTATGAGTATTAGTCTTCAATATCTAAGAGAACGAAGCCTGTTGGCGCAGTTCTCTACAGTCATTTTTTGAGATCTTTCACCGTGTTCGTGCATAAAACTTTTATCTGTGTAGAAACATTAACTATAAAACCCCTTCCATTTCAACTCAACCATATATTTTTATTACCTATATATGCGTTTCATTGCATACTGCAAAAGATGGATCTCCAAAATGTATGATCGGCGTAGTACTCAGATTCCACTGTACCAAAAATAGGCAAAACTACAGTATTGTCTTATCGAATAAATACTGGTACGAATAACAACAAAATAAATAGGTACTCTACTTTTATTTATGTTGCTTTAATCAAGTATATGCCCCGGCGTTGACGTATATATATATATATATACTCGAGCTTGCACTTTATTTTGTGTACGTGATATGAATTCTAAATTATCCACTTGCATAGACGAAGCGTTTGGTTATTCAGGTGCAAGAGAATGCTCCATGTTGAAGCAGAGATTCAAAGAAATGAATCAGGAAAGATACGGAAGCCTTATGAAAAATAGATTTTGAAAAATAATGTTGTTTTATTAAATCAAATAGGTAGTTATGTTAAATTCTACTGAGGGAAGTGAGTTTTATTCGATCTTTAATCTTTACGACTAATTTTAGATTTAGGAACGTTCCGCGTCACATGTCATGTTATTCCAGTCACTGAGCCCGTCTCCGCATCGGGCAGCGATAAGCCTCTGCTTAATGTCTAGGTACCTCTATATTCACCAGGTATCTGCTTAGTGCAAATATTATTAATCCTAGTTACATGCCATGATACACTAATATAATAATTCAATCATAATTTACTGTATATGGCAGACACTAAGTAAGTAAGACTCCTTGCTAACTGCTATGCATGGTACTTTATAAATTGATCTAAAATTAATATATTTTACAGAATTTCTAAATACGATAACATGTTGGCATTTTATAAAAAAAAAACTGTACGCAATAATGTAATCAATCTAAAATATAACCTTGAAAAATCTATGAGTAATATTTAATTTCACTAAAAATTCGAATAAATTATAAAATTTTATCAAGCGTCAATTATCTGATCAATTCAATCCATGCTAGGCGTTCGTTCATCGTTCACCGTCCGCGGCGGTTCACGGCCCGTTGCCCGCGCGCGGTTCACTGAACATTGACTTGTTGATACATTGCTCATGGTTCTATAGGACTTTAAGGTTAATGTCCCCGTGCTTGAAATTGTCCGAAATGATGTTCTTTTTAACTGAAAAAGAAGGAAAGTAAAGTATTCGTGTCGTTGGTTAAGTATCTATAATATAAAAGTGAACCGTTAGAACGGGGAAAAAACGAGACAGAGCAGGATGGCGCTCTACAACACCATTTTGACACGTTTCTCCCAAACAACGCATTATTTCTCTGGAATTTTAAAGCAATTCGATTCTTTGACCTTGGGAATCGCGAAAAACTTGAGAAAATAGGATATTGGGTGTGTACATTTTGAATATTAAGCAAAATAAAATCACAAATTCGAATTTCGAGCCAAAAACGAGCGATCTATTATCTATGCCAGTGTTACCATTCATGGAAAAATAAATCTATTCATTATCCTGCATTACAGTCTGTAAAGCTCTTTAACCCATTTATTGCCGCGCGCCAGATTACGTACTTTGCTGCGATGCCGACGGTTCTGCAGAACAGACGCCCATCGGTGTCAGCGGCATCCAGGGTAAACTAAATTAGACGCCCATCGGCGTTTTCGTCACTCCAGTTGCAGATTTGTAGGTATGAAAACAGTGTTAGGTAAAGGTATACTGTTGTGATTTTTTATTATCACTGTTTTTGTACAGAAGTAATGAATAATGTATTTTGTCAGAAAAGTTCGTATTTAGGTAGTATCTTGATACGATGAAAAAACATTATTCACTAGATCTATAAGCAGGTACTGACTATCCTACTAATCCTACTTATCCTACTTATTATATTATATAATCATAAATGCGAAAGTTTGTGTGTGTATGTTTGTTACTCCTTCACGCTAAAATGACTGGACGGATTTGGTACGTGGATACCTGGACATCTGAAATAACACATAGGCTACTATTATTCCAATATTCCCAAAAAATAAATTTTGTAAAATCCCGGAAATTCAATTGTAACTACCAGATCGAATAGTTTACGCGTGCGAAGCCGCGGGTAAACTCTAGTTTAATATAAGGGGCTGGTATTTAAATACTGATTGCATAACGTAAACGTGCGAGTGCTCGTCACTGCTCCATTAGCTGACATATCTTTAATTTTATGTCATTAGCAATAGAGGTGACAGCAGACGTTTAACTTACAACTAAGTTGCAATTATTTTAAAATAACCAATCATACATTCCAAATGCAAAAACAAAATACGCAGAAACATAATTGAAAATACATTTGTATAAAAAAACCGCCCAAGAGCGTGTCGGACACGCCTAAAACAGGGTTCCGTAGCCATTACAAAAAAATAATTAATATTTTTCTAAGGATTTCGTATTTTATACGGAATCTTCCAAGTTTAGGTATATTTTATACCTTGCTGCTATTTACTCTTAAACTACTAATAATTCTCAAGCAAACTTAGGCGTTATAGTTTTCCATGAAAGTTTGATATACACTACCATTCTGTTTTTTTTTTAATTATTCCACCCACCGGTTTAGATTTTAGAGGGGGGGACGCTCGATTTTAATGAAAATTTGCACTATAAAGTTGAATATTTTGCAAACAAATTACTGAATCGAAAAATCGTTTTAGCAACCCCGTAATGATTTTAAAAGACCTATTCAACGATACCCCACACTACGAGGTTGGATGAGAAAAAAAATCACCCCCACTTTACGTCTATGGGAGGTACAATATTTTTTTTTTTAAAATTTTTATTGTACCATTTTGTCGGCATAGTTTACATACATATTCGTGCAAAATTACAGCTTTCTAGCATTGATAGTCCCTGAGCAAAGCCGCGGACGGACGGACAGACAGACAGACATGGCGAAACTAGAAGGGTTCCGTTTTTGCCATTTTGGCTTCGGAACCCTAAAAGACTAACAATCGATCAAAATAAATAATTATAATCGTCTACTAGAGTAACAATTAAAAATTCCAAAAAAACCGGCCAAGTGCGAGTCGAACTATTGCGCCGAGGGTTGCGTACAAATTTAATTATAGGGGCCTATAATTAACCGGCGTTAGCAGAGCCCCTCTCCTAAGCAAAATATACGCACTGTGGGGTCATGTAAGATGGTTTTGACATAGACTGACAGACGTAAAAAAATATATTTTACTTGATTGTACTAAAAGAATATACCTTCATACTTAAATTTAAGTTTCTAGGACAACCATAAATACCCTATAGGTTTCTCGGCGACAATTTGTATGGAAATACCTCTGACTGTATTTTATGATTGCGTTGACTTAGAAGTTAGATTTTTTCGCTGCTCCTAGGAGTAGCAGATCTAAGTATTCGATATTAATTTAAGCTTGACACCTCCATGCATTCCCGAAAAAAAGGGTCTTAATAGACGGATAACAAATTGATCCTAGGTATAATGGTTCCATTTTACCTTTTGAGATACGGAGTTCTAAAAGGTGAACCAAATCTAAGATTTACAAATGTTTTCCACTAGTGGGTTGGGTGCTTTATCTTAACAGAATATACTGTAGAGCCTGGGCGCGTAGATAGAACAATGAAATGAAATGTACGCTTTTACCTTTACGTTACCTATATACATACATACCTACTCATGTGTCTTTATATAGGTTTTATAGGTTTTAACATAATTTATTTCATTGTATAAATTTAGACATAGCGGTAACATAATCATAATTAAATTATTGTTAATCTGTATTCACACTCGCAGACTACCAAGTTACAGGCTCAGCCTAGTTTGGAGTCTGACGGAAAATTCCAACATTATGTAATAAGTGTTTTTGTCAAATAAATAAATAAATAAAATAAAATACGAATCGAATGGTAAGAACTTACAACCATTCAACACCTATAGGATTTTTGTTAACCGATTACTTGCTTGCGTTACTTTTTTAGGGTTCCGTAGTTAACTAGGAACCCTTGTAGCTTCGCCATGTCTGTTCGTCTGTCTGTCCCTCCGCGGCTAAGCTCAGAGACCGTTAGTGCTAGAAAGCCGTAATTTCGCATGAATATTATTTTAGGGTAGGTACCTCTCATAGACGTAAAGTGGGAGTGATTTTTCTTTTTCTACCAACCCTACTTATAGTGTAGTTTAAGATTAAATAGCAGCCCTAGGTATAAAATAAATAAATATCATGAGACACTTGACACCAATTGACCTAGTCCTAAACTAAGCAAAGCTTGTGCTATAATCATATTAAAATGTACATTAACTATACAATATATATTATATTGTGTAAAATATATCTAAACTTGGAAGATTCCGTGCACAATACGAAATCTTAGAAAGATATTACTTGATTTTTTCGTAATGGCTACGAAACCCTATTTTGGGCGTGTCCGACACGCTCTTGGCCGGTTTTTTACCTGAAATTACTTCTACTTATTTAATGAAGGTACTAATATTTGTGTAGTAACTTTTCTTAAATAATTATTCTGTTGCATTTATAAATTTACTTATTTTTTTTCTTTATTCATGAGTCATTATTACCCGACTGCGAAGAAGGAAGGTTATGTGTTTGACCCGTATGTATGTGGGTACATGAAACTCTTAAAAAAATAAAATACTTAGCGGGTTTTTTGAGCCAAATTGTGAGATTTCAAAAAAAATTTTTTCATTCAAACCTGTCGAGTAGGGTATCAAAATGAAGAGATTTAAAAACAGATTACAAAAAAATATACAAGTCATGTATGTTTTTATTTACCGTTTTCACAGAAATATCAAAAATTAAAACCCGACTGCGTTAAAAAATACTAAAAAGAAGAAAACAAGACGTGGTCTAAAACTCTGTGAAGTAGCTAACTTAAACCCATTCAAATCGCGACCAGCTCAAACTTTCTTAGTAACTATCTACAATAATGGGTCCCGACTGTTGAAGTTTAAGTTAGCTACTTAACAGAGCTCTAGACCACGTCTTGTTTTCTTCCTTTTAGTACTTTTTAACGCAGTCGGGTTTTAATTTTTTTTTTTTTTTTTTTTATTTGACAATGCAGTACAAAAGTTTGCATTGTTCGTGGACCTAAAACAAGGATAGCATCCGACCACTAAACGTAGTGCACTTGATCAACCCCTCTTTGTAGCCGCATGATACATACAATTTTAGTTAATTTTCTGGGAGCATCACATGAGTAGCAGTACACCATCTGCTCGTCTGTCGTTGAAGATTTAGATAGATGTGGTTTTGGCAGGACCTAAGTGTCAAGAGTGAATTTGATTGTAAAAGCTTCAGTGTACGAAACAAACGTGTAGTGTCAAATAAATAAATCATGGGACGATTAACGCCAATTAACTCTGTCCCAAAGTAAGCAAAGATTGTACTGAGGGTGCTAGGTAATTTTATTATTTTACGAACGAAACCATTTTAAATATACCTGTACTTATCGTTTTTGGAGCCCTGTGCTCGGAAAGTTTTTTTCTGTCTTGTGTCATTTATTATATTTATAGTCGTCATAAGGTGATACAATTACCAGTGTGTATAATTAAACTTGATCTATGATTAGATGGCCTTTGAGGAAAACGTCCAATCCGAGACGTAGAAAGCATGTATTCTGACAGGCATTGTTTACAGTATAAATTACACAACTATGGCAAACAACCCGTACTACTTAGCGACCTGAGTCGTCTCAGAATCGCTCTGTACACAATGATAACTAACTAATTAGAGTCGTAGACTAACAGGGAGAAATCAAACAACGATATCGATACCTTAGTTCGCAATTCACCGTTTCACGAAAAATAGCTTGATTGTAGGTAGGTATTAGGTAATAACGCAGCATTAAGTTGTGCCGAAAGAAAACTAGAAGTTTGGCGCATAGCCAAATAATAGATCAATTATTGGAAAGTAGCCTCTTCCCGCAATTTGTTCGCGCTGATAATTGTATTTTGTTTCCGTGATAAACATTTTGTTTTACCATCGAAATGCGGTTATTTTGAACCGCATCAACAGAGCATCGTTAACGGGTCAGATTCTGTACAACTTTCTGTGGACTCAGAGCCTTTTGGATTATTTTTGACTATTGTACGATGGTAAAATATTTTTTAAAACAATAACCGTATTTTTGGTCCTTTTGTTTTGCTTACTTTAAGACTCAATTACGAATAGGTTTCACATCACTACCTATTAAAATAGTCACATGCAGTCGAGCAATAGCGCTAGAAGGCGAAAATGCTTCTTAGAGTTCATACGGGTCCACCATGTCCGGATATAATATATTTTTTAATGATTATGCGGCATTGCGAAAGAAATAATCCGTGTTAAATTACAAAAGTAACACCGCTTCAAAGTTAATTAAGTATGGAGTACGTCCTGGATAACACTTTGTAGGCTGTTAAATACAAGGGGAAAGAAGACACAAAGCAATTTTCTCTATTAGATTCAGAATACATAGGGTACGCACCCATCGTGTTTACACTTACACGAACCATTTTGACCATCTCGTGACCTACATATTTTCATATACGAGTATTCCTATTTTATATTATAAATGCGAAGCTTGTGTATGATTGTTACATTGTCACATTAAAATAGCTGGACTTATTTATTTGAATAAAACTTGCAGGTAGAATCTCGGAAATAACAATAGGGTTTTTTTTAATCCACGGGAACGGGATGTTACGCAAGTTAAATCTGACCCAAAGGGGTTTGAAATTTTGCACACGTAGGTACCTATTCGCCTAACAAAGTAAATGAAGACCAATACGTTATTTTTGCCAAATACAATTGTCAGATATAATGGTTCACTGTGTGCAAAGACGCAGGTAAAGGCTATAATAGTCCAACTAATATACTGTGCGGCAAAAAATCTGGCCCTCAAATGTATGCAGTAATAGGTAATTTTGTATGTAGAGTGGACCAAATTTTGTGTTGCTGAGTACATTTATAAATGCGAACGTTTGTGAGAGGGTGCATGTTTTTTTCTTTCACACTAAAAAGGATTTCGATAGATCGGTCAGTATGGGAAAGTCTGAAACTATAAGACATGCGAAAATCTGTTCTTAGGAACCATGTCATCGATTTTAGTAACAAGAAATACTGCAAGCAACAAGCGCTTCACGTGAAACCAGTGATTTGGTTACACATCACGTAAGCCTTAAAAACTAAAAGGAAAATATAAGTCTAGTGGTGTAGAACTCTGTTAAGTAGCTAATTTGAAGTTTAACAGTCTGGACCCATTACTAAGAATTTTTGAGCTGGTCATGATCTAAATGGGTCCCGACTGTTGAATTTTTTTTTCCTTTTAGTTGTAAAGGTCGGGTGTCGGGTTTTTGTATTTTTTAAATTTAATGTTTTATTATATACTTTTTGATATTTCTACGAAAATGGTACATTAAAAGTATAATAACCAAATAATGTTAGTATTATATTTCATTTGATACCCATATTGTTACACTACATTTTTTTTTTCATTCCTCCGCCACATTCTTTTTGCAGACCCCATATTGAAATATTGTATAGCCTGTGTCACTCCGACAGTTACGTCAAATCCAACTATACCTCATATGTTAATCCGTCCAGCCGTTTAGGCTGCAACGAGGACAAAATAAATGGACGTACATACATATTACGCTCGAAAAACATAACCCTCCAGTGTATATTTTAAATATCTTGCAAATATATGGGTCTTTACAGACCTCTTATGAGTTCTATTTTTGTTTTAAATCCAATTTTGTCGATCCCCTTCCAGTTATCAATAAATCGACGTCTTTAAACGTTTTTATTATTAACTGCAGATTCACTCACCAACAACCTACCTACACCACTTTTACGTTTAAAAATCTTTAATCGCACTGAGACAGATCATAAGATGTTGGATGTAGGTACTATCGATCCAACTGAATCATGCGTAACCCACCGTGAAACCACTTCACAGAAAATGTCAAATTAGCAACCGTTTTGGGACAAGGAAAATCATTATGACACCTTGTGTGAGAAGGTTCTGCGGTGTGTCCGTAATAAAATGTTACTAATATTATAAATTAGAAAGTGTGTGAGCATGTGAATGTGTGTGTGTGTGTGTGTGTGTGTGTGTGTGTGTGTGTATGTTTGTGTGTGTGTGTGTTAGCTGAAAGTCTGGAATAACACATAGACTACTTCTCATTCCGATATCCCACGAGATCTTGATAAAATCCTGAAATCTAACCGCTTGGTTAAGAAAGAAACATGAAATCTGGCACAGTTTTTTTATGAACCATTAGTGCATTAGGCCTAACGGTTTACGCGTAAGTACAAAGCCGAGGTAAAGCTAGTTTAATATAACCAAGGAACTTGGGCTATTTCTGTAACTATAAACATACGTAACTTCTATTGATTAGACCCCTTCAAACGTTCATGTTTGGTTGGAATTTGTTTTATTGCTCAATTAGAAAATTCCACTAAAAGTTTATTTACAGAGGAGTACCTAATTAAATTCCTTGCCATTGCTCAAATGCAGAATTGTCACAATACTCGTAATAAAGGCTGTAGTTTGATTTTAAAATCAATGTAGACTTAGTTTAGAAGTTAGAAATTTAGTTTAAATTATTTTTATCACGAAATATTTTACGACTTTTTTGTAAATAATATTAGTCAATATATCTGTACGCGTCACTATTATCGTTTTTATTTAAAAAAAAAATACGCCACATTGATAAAAGCTGTAGTAAATATGCGACAACAGATGCTGTGCTATTGAATATGCGATCAAAATACTGCATAATTCATCCTGAATCGAGATTTCGCACATACGTCGTCGCTTAAATGGAAGTTGGTTATTATTAAAAGGAAATTGACGGCAATAACATTTCTATATTTATGTTAAAGTATGTACTTTTGATTGGCCAATAATTTTCTTAACCTAATAATTCTACTAAAATGTTATAAATGTGTTTCTATTTTACGTATTTCCACGGGTGGACATGAAATAATTTTTATTTTATTTTTTAGGCTTAGAAGTTTTTGTTCTATTAACCCAATATTTAACAAAATCAGCTATGGGCAGTTAATGGGTTAAAATATCCATAAATTGATATCTTGAGAGTAGTCAAAAGACTTAGTTAAATAATGTCAATAAAGAGGCCCAGCAAAGCGGCATTATTACTACAGGCTAATAAAATAAAAAACAATTTCTTCGTCCAAAATACTATTCGTTTATTGCACGCAATATTTATCATTTAATTCTGAATTTTCAGAATACGAACCAGTCTTAGTCTCATACAAACTTCTCAGGTTATGAATCTCGTCATCAAGTAACAAATACTTGAACTCTGGTCCACCAAGATAAATATTTTAAAACTTCTTATGTTAACAGGGTTACCTTTAATAAACCATTTTTTTTCTCAACTTGCCCCATTTGCATAAATTCGTTACAGTTCAGTATAATGCAGTGTAAGAGCCGAGGTAAGATCGACCTTCACCGATTCGTTAACTGAATAAAATATTTCTTTATCAAATAAAATAAGTTTCTGAACAAAACCAATATAGGTTGCAAAAAAATAAAATGATCATGAATATATTTATAATTATAAAAAATATATTTTTTTTTCTAATTTCACTCAACATGCTTGCCAAACGAAATAAACGCCAATAGAAAGTATTACACAATTATGTGCAAAACACCTAATTAACTTAATTATTATTATTAACTTATCTGTTTGTACGCGGCTGCCAGGTTTATAGGGACCATAAAAAGGTAAGCAACTAAGGTGTGGTGTTGCATGTTAGGTACATATTTACTTTCTATTGGCGTTTAGTTCCTTTGGATTTTGATTTTTGAATTTTGTTCATAAACTTATTTGATTTGATAAAATATAATTTTAATCCTGGTAACAAATCGGTGGGTCCATATTGTCTCTCATAACATTCTTATTCCTATTTTTTATGTTACTACCGATTTGTGTTCATAATAATCACTTCATTGTTTTTTTCCTCTTATTTTTTTTGTTCTAAACTTTTTATTACTAACATCGGAACTCGTAACAGACAGTGTACTTTTTTTTTACTCATAATGTTATTACTAAAAACACATCTCAACTCATAATATTGTTTTTCAGAAAATTTTCCTTCTTAACAGACGAATATCATAATTTTCTTATTGATAATGGCATTAATAAGAAAACATTTGAACTCATAATATTGTTTTTCATAACGGTAGCTACCTATTCAAAATAAGATTTACCTAACCCGTTGTCAAATAAAGCAACATTATTAAATTAATCTTATAGCACATGTCCAAAAATCCCCAGGAACTGATACCTACACCTGTGTAAAAACTGGTACCTACAGTCAAGTATAGAAATGATTAGTCATCCCCTGTCTCAAAATTATTTTCCGTCATTAATTATTCCTTTGTAGTAATTTCGCATGGTTCGAAATCGTTCTAATATAAACAAACTAGATTTTGGCCGCGACTTCGTCTGCCAAGATCCCAAGAATTCGTTTATCACTAACCCGCGGGAACAATATCAAAACTGTTTGAAGCGTGAACAGACTGAGGAACAGATAGACAGATACGAGTAGAGCTGCATTCGCGTTTATGACACTGACGATTTGACTTTGGACCAAATATAATAATTCATTCATGAAAAAGCTTGCTGTTCATTGGAAATGAAAAACTGTAGAGCAGCGAATGCGAAAGCGAGAGGGAACTTTCAATTTCCCAAGTGAATTCCATAACTTGACATTGCAATCTCGTTAACGGGAAAGAGATAGGTATATTTAACCAGAGTTTCCTGCCCTTTAGCGTAATGATAATGAATTAACTCGGGGCTTGTAAACAGTATCCAATTAACTTGAGAATTTAATCAGTAGACAGTTTGTTTTTGTTACGGTTAAAGCTTCGCATATTGTTGTGTTGGTCCTGTAAATGGATTTTTAATTGGCTGCTATACAGGCCTCCTAACCTAAGTAACTTCCTAATAAAAAACGATATACATAACAACGTTAAATATAAGGTATTCCAAATTACAATAAACAAGCAATTTTATCAGGCTATCCAAATGCTTTACACATTTTGAATTTATTTGTTTGTTACAAGCTTTTATTTAATTTGCAATGATTGCTAATAGTTTATTTGGGTCAAATTAGGCAACTGAATATTAACCCATTTTCAGTAGTCACAGTAGTCACATTGACTTAAAATTTGGCATTGTTATGTATGTAAATTTGATGACAGTACAATAATCTGGCAGTGACATCCTGGTAGTCAAACCAGGATCGGCTTCGCAGGAGGGAACTCCACAATCGTTAATGATACAGATAAAGAAAGAAATGAAAGAAAGAAATCATTTATTGCCACCAAAAAAATAAAATAAAATAGTTGAAAAACAAAAACATACACTAAACCTAATCAGTAAAACATTTTTTGTGGCAAAAGGAGAGGACGGATCTTTGCATGATTCCTCATTTTCAATGACACTGCATTTATATGATAGACTTTACCTAGCGGTGAAGCCAAGGAACTAGATCGGGTGTATATGTCGGCGGCCGATCGTAAAATCCGCCAGATCACGAAATTCCTAGGCATATCGTGAAATGCCGCCATTTCATGAATTGGCTAAGGGACATACGCCATATCGTTCAAAACTCACCGTTTAACGATTTGCCTAATGACGTTTAGGCAGATCATGAAATTCCTAGGCATATCATGAAACGCCGCCATTTCATGATTTGGCCAGTTTAGGCAGATCATGAAATTCCTAGGCTTATCATGAAACACCGCCGTATCGGTTCTGGCACTTCGCCGGCCGCTGCCGCGGCACGCTCGCTTCGCTCGCTCGGCTCGTGCGTCGTAATCACAATTAATACTAACCACTCCTCGCTTCGCTCGTCGTACCTAAATTTTTCTTCTTTTCAGCATATCACGATGTGCCCGGAATAGAGCTAAGAATATCGAATTGACTAATGCGTTGCTCTAATCGATCTGCAACAAAATACTAACCTCTAACATACGGGCAGACGTCCATGGTTTTTTCACATTGTGCCAGAATCCGTTTGATTCACATACAAAGAATGGAGCTGATGTTCAAAAGCTTCTTTTGCACTTCTATTTTGAATTTAAATAGTTTTAAACGTTGGGTTTTTCCTAAGGCAAGTTTTCCGGGCGAACAAAGCCACGGACAAATAGGCAAATCGTCATTATTTCATCCTTCTCTGATCTCCCCTACTATATAATATTACCTCCTCTTCTTCGCGCTAAAACGGTTGAACAAATTTGTGGCTACCTTTTATTCAGAAAAAAACCTAAGCGAATTACTAATTTTACGCGGATGAAGTCGCGGGCAGAAGCTAGTCTTATTATAATGTTCATGCAGCTGCATCATACAGGGTGTCTTCAAATTCTTCCGGTACATTTGAGAAGATTATTGGGCTAGTGACTATATGACTGAATATCTCTGTGAAGGTTTATGCATCGAAATTTTTGACTCAAAGTGTTGTCATGCCTTTGATGCGTTACATTTTGAACATCGATCATTGTATGGAAACATTTTGTTAATCACAACTGAAAACATTTATGGGGTGATCAGTCACATCACACGAACCCAACGATTCGCTGAGATAATTCAGGAAGAATTTCAAGACACTTTATGTATATTTATGCAATATACAGACCCAACATAATAGAGCTATATCCGGTCTATTTTTTTATAATTTGCATATTTAATTTCTGCTCATATAAATAATAGGTAAAATACATAATATGAAAACAGTTACAAGAAAGATAAATCCCTGGTCGGTTGTGTATTTGCCAAGGCATGTTTATTTTCCTGTCCGCCTATTACGGTGTATCTACAGCTGATTGACTGTGTCAACTTCGTTAAGAATTAGGTACGTCTCTTTTTTACGTGTAATTCTCTGTTGTTATTTACTTACCTACCTTTTGAATGCTTAATAAATAACCCTGCCCTTACTGACACGGTAAAACAAGACAGGAGAATATAATTTGAATACGTTGTTACGAATATACATTTGCAATAGATCTGGATGCAAATAAACACGATAAACTGATATTCAGTAGCTCCACAACTGTGTTTGTGTACCTGTGTACATGGGTACCTAAATTTATAATTTCAGGCATTATCTACCCATTTTACGGACGTCCTATTTAATTAATTATACTTGTATTGCAACAAGTAACTCGATTGCTCTGAGACAAGTTGACAACTATTAATAAAATTTAGAAAATAAATACTATCACTCTGCTAATATCTCTACTTATATTTATATAAGATGCTATACGAGACTAATCAGGAATATCTTAACAGATAGTTCTGCGACTTTGATTTAAAACCCTAGTAAGGGTTGTCTCCTGAATTTTAACAAAATGAAGTTACGCCTTTAACGCGATAAACTTTGAACATCGGAAAGTGTAATTAAACATGGCAATCAGAATTATGAAATTCAGAACAAAAAACAGCGGTCACGGTGTTCCGTTTTTGTTTTATAACACTGTGTATGTTTTTATTACTATATTATATACGATCCAACGCTGAAGGTGCGCTCCAATCTTTTTTACTAAAATTCACTCGTTAGCAGTCACGAAATCGCTTTAAGTATATGCTATTTACGTTTACTTATAACCATCCAAGAAATATAAATTTGGTGCATTTATATTTGATAATAACTTTACATGGAGCATTAGCATACCAAGCTTGCTACAGCTGTTGCAGGCAGACGCAAGTTACACGTTCGGTAGACTTAGCAACTCTGCTAACTCAATATAGCACCTACCACCAAAACAGTTGGCGAATTGCATTAAGAAATTTATTTTTTTACTCCATAAATTATGGATACGAATTTAGACGGGAAGAAATGATAGATGCGTTCAACGAGGTCAAGGAGTGGGTAAAACACTGCGGGAGTTGTATCCACTTCTTTCCCGGCACATTATTTTAAAAGCCATAGCTATGTAGCTCATCGTGATCGTTATCATCAGCCGTATAAGACGTCCACTGTTGAACAAAGGCCTTCCCCTTAGAACGCCATCATGATCGACGACTCGTTATTTGCATCCACCGGTGGCCCCCAACTCTCTATGTTGTCGTTCCACTAAGAAGGAGGATCATCTCGAGATTCTTTCTCCAAAATCTGTTCTTCAACCGATGTGGCCCGCTCACTGCCACTTCAACTTGCATAAATATTCTTCGAGCTACCTAGAAGTAGTCAGCCAAGAAATTGGTCTACCACCCTACGGTCGATGTTCATTTGAACGTCGTGAAACAACAAGGTCGATTCCCCTTGCAAATGCATTAATACTGTGACAGTGACAATTGCTATCTTTATCATTATCATACTGTGTTATCAAACATAACACTATATGAGGCATTTTGCGGGCACGTCAGTTGGTAACATTTACAAAAAATACATTTTAATATACTAGTATCCGTACTCATCATCATCATCCCAGCCTATACACGTCCCACTGCTGGGCACAGGCCTCCTCTCAGAACAAGAGGGCTTGGGCAGTAGTTCCCACGCGGGCCCAGTGCGGATTGGGAACTTCACACGCACCATTGAATTGCTTCGCAGGTTTGTGCAGGTTTCCTCACGATGTTTCTCCTTCACCGCAAAGCTCGTGGTAAATTTCAAAATGTAATTCCGCACATGAATTTCGAAAAACTCAGTGGTGCGAGCCGGGGATTGAACCCAAGACCCTCTGCTTGAGAGGCGATAGGTCAAACCACTAGGCCACCACGGCTTATCCGTACTAAGTATCCGTACTAAGTATTTATAAATTACCTAGTATTTTAACCCGTTATGTCGAAAGAATGTAATATCAAAATTAAATCAATCTTAATTTGCCTACATAATGCGTAAAAACCTCTTTATAGCGATAAGCCTATTCAAATGGCCACTTAACAAATGAAAATATATAGCTGTCATTCGTCATTATTTTGAAGTATAAGATTGTGGTTCATCGTTGTATTTGTTCGTGCCGTGTCGTCATTGCAGTTGATTAAGATTTACTTTATTTGTTTATTCTTAAATTATCTCTTAAATGTATTGAAATGGATAACTTATTACGACAGCAGTCCGAACTTATATTGAAGAAAGGTCAGATATATTGTTTTTTTATGTAAAGTTAATATCTACCCGTCATTTATCGTCACAAATCAAGAACAAAGTCTACTCTTGAGAAGCTGGCTAATAAAGATTCCAATTTCTGTATTGAAAATAATAGGATACATTGTAATTTAAGTATGCAATTCATACATCATTCCAAAAAATGCAATGTTGAAAAGCATCTAGTCACTGTCACATAGGAAGGTAATAGTTATTTATGCAATTGTATCGTAATAGGGATCCTTAAAACACCAGTGTAGTTTCATAATAGGGTCCCATGAGTGTTTTAATGCCTAATTATGTACAGTTGCATACAATACTTTTTTCTACATCCATATATTAAATCCTCTATCATGTGTTCAAGAACCATTGAGAATGACGTGCATTAACGAGAACTAGGTAGGTATGTCTGCCCCACGAGCTGAGCTCGCTGCGCGCGTGACGACCTGCTTCTGCTCGTGCGCGCGGCGCGGCGCGCCCCGGTGCTGCAATGATGTATGAAATCTCATTACGATACAGCCGTGTTCATAAAATAATCCAATGTCGTAATGCTGGTCATTATCTATGGTTTTTGAACGCATAATGGAGGATTTACTATATGGGTGTAGATAAAAGATAGTATGGAAGTATGGATAATATCAATTAGTAAATAAGAAACTTCAGCTGTAAGTCTTTATTTCTGGTTGTGAGATAACAAAAATATAAAATTATCATATTAACATCTAGTGTATCCGCCATCAGCGTCAATTACTGCTTGAAGAGGGTCTTTTATTGAGTCTACTAGCTGTAGGCAAAGATCGGACCCACGGGTTTCCTCCCATACTTCATTACAGTGTCGCTCAAGAACTTCGCGTGTTCTCTCGTGGCGGTTGCACCATGATTGAACCATAAGGCACCAAAGGTTTTCTATTGGGTTCAAATCAGGGGATTTTGCTGGCCAAGCTATTAAACCTTATTTCCGGGTGTGCATCGAACCAGGCATGCGTCACCAACGCGTTATGCAAAGAACAATTGTCCTGGCAATAATTAAATTGTGGCATTTCATTTTCTGGATAAAAATTCCGTACAGTGAACAACATTGAACTTTGCAGGACATCTACATAATCAAGTGCCCTTGCTCGCGGTGGCATACAGCACAGCTCCCAACTCCGTCAGCAGTCATCCAACCATAAATGTTAACCGCAATGCGGCCCGATTTCTTGTTCGGTATAACATGGTCTTGTGTGTGACGCGTCCCATCGCGACGCCATAGCTGTAAACGTCCATGCTGGCTGGACTTAAAAGTTTTCTCGTCACAGAATACAGTATTACTCCAATCGAAATCTAAATGCTGTCTGGCAAAATTCAATGGAACATTTTTATGATTTTCAGTCATATCAATTTCTTTGCGTAATGTCTATAATGCAAGTGATTTCTGATTGTTTGAGTAGTAACATCAAACATTACTGAAGCTCTCGTTATGAAGTGCCGTAATATTAGCTCGTTCGGCTCTTGATAAATTTCGAGGCATTACAGCAATAGCAAATCAAGAAATTAGAATAATATATAGTAACGCTTTTGTTGAATTTACGCTGACAAAAATACTTGTCACTTGTCAGTGATAATTTATTTTTCAGTTGCAAAGATTTTCTGGATAAAGATCGGAATGGTTTTAATTGAAGGGAATCATATTTATATACTCGTATTCTTCCCTGTTATATTATAACATTCCTGCAAAATAATAAGCCTATTGCATTTATAATAAAGGTCAAAATAATATAACCCATGACTTTAAATGTCAGGAATCACAGATAATACACGTCATATTCATATTTGTGCAACTCTTACACCCCGTTAGAAAAGTCAACCTTAGTGATAATTTGATCTCACAGAAACTTTTGTCAAAACTGGTAGCCCACTTCCTTGGCCGACTGTACGTTAACTTAGATAGTGTGCTATGAAAATGATAGGTACTTTCCATGCGTGTACGAATGTTGGGGTGATACTTTGATTTTGCTTTCAAATTCATCGTTTAACAGTAAACGAAGAGAAACCGAACAACGTAAAGTTAAATTGAATATAAATCTCTGCAAACCAAATACCAACTAAGCATTACCACGCGTAAACTTCTAAAATCTACCCTAGGCAGTCAAAATAAAGCTTAATGTAGAAAAATTAAATAAATGTGTTACAAAAGACCGAGTCCCATCAATATTGGGTAAGGGTCGCTTTTCGTAGTTAAATAAATAAAATAACAGGGTTGAAGGCAATTACGATTTTTTGATTTTTATGCTTTCCATAATTTTTCCGCATTTCAATTTTGTATTCTGGATATTTTAGTTAAATGCTTCTTCTGTTAGTGTTTATCATTAGGGTTTTGTTATTTGATAGTAAAGATGCCGTGTATTTAATAAGAAAAAACGTATTACAACCTTTTTTGAACATTACCTGGTGGGTTAGGTGATCTAAGATTGGATGTATGACTTTAGTTCGAGCTTGTTGCTATCTTGTCCAATTTTTATAAAAACAGAATATTTTTCGATATAGTGATTAGTTGTTGTTAAGATCCGACACAACCTGTCAACAAAGAGATATATACATATACCTCTAGGTATACAAACTTTTCTAATCAAACCACAAACGAAATCTCGGAATTACCATTCAATTGCTAGGCCGAATGGTATACGCGTGAGAGGCCACGGGTAAAGGCTAGTTATAAATAAATGTTATCATACTAATACAAGAACAGAGTCAACGTTGTTTGGTACATTTAAATTATAAATAAATCCTGTCAGCCGTTGATACAGTAATTTCAACAGGCAATGTGTTACTTATACACTTTTGCAGCCACGTAAGTAGCGCTGCGGTGTTAGATTGTTGTCGTAGCAAAAGGGCCCGGACATCGTAAGCAAACCTCAAATTAAGTCTGATGCTATTAAAATTGTTTTTGGAGGATTTTTTTTTGCATTTCGAAAGACTAGTTTATAGAGCTCTATAATATACAGTGCTGGAAGAGTGGGCAAACCTAGTTTTTTAAAAGATGCTCAGCATGACTCTCGGTTTGACTGGATGCTTTAAAATACGCACATATCTCTTTTGCAATTTATACAGCCGATGGACTTCAGTACAACAGCCCCATACCGCCAATCCATAGAGAATGTGTTATTTGAAAAACGCGTGATACGCTTGTAAGGCCGCTTTTACAGAAGAAATGTTTTTTAAGCGCTTCAGAGCAAAAGTGAAACTACTGAGTTTGCCACAGAGAAAATCTACATGCTGAAAAGCTACATGCCCAAAAATTTAGCTTCATTTACAGCCAGAACCGATAGGTTATTTGATTTTATATCTAGCCTTACACTATTAGTCCTAATATTTCTAAAATGGAGACACTTAGTTTTATTTGTGTTTGCGGTTAGATTAAGCGTACTTAACCAATTGACAAAAGTAGACAAGTTATTTATAATTAAATTATTAAGGTCTTCAACTTCGTTTCTCTTAAATTTAAATAACATGGATATATCATCAGCGAACATAATTATTTTGCTGGGCAATAGCTCTGGTAGGTAATTCACACACAAGAGAAATAAAATGGGTCCCAGTATGCTCCCCTGGGACACACCAGATTACATGCATGAGATGTCAGATTAAATTTAGACATTGTGCGACATTTGTGATTTAAAGTTGACACTAAGACACATTGCTCCCGTTGTCTCAGGTATGATTCAAACCATTTGTTTGAAATACCTCTTACGCCATAGCGATTCAAAATATCGAGCATTATGCCATGGTCTACATGATCAAACGCCTTAGATAAATCCAAAAGAATGGCCACAACATTTTCTTGTCGATTCAGTGCACCATAGACGTAATTGCACAGTTCAAATAATGCATCAGCAGTAGATACACCCCTCTGAAAACCAAATTGCTCAGGAGCTAAGATTTTGTTTGCGATCAAATAAGAGTATAGGCGATTTGCCATAATCTTTTCAAAAAACCTGAAAAAAATTTGTTAAGAGAGCAATTGGCCTGTAATTATTAACACATAATTCGTCACCCTGTTTAAGCATTGGCTTTATATTAGCTTTCTTAAGCCTAGTTGGGAATTTTCCCTCAGTCAAAGAAAGATTAATTAAGTACAGGAGGGGTTCTAATATTGAGTCAGCGATATACTTTATAACACTGGAAGAGATTTCATCATAACCACAAGACTTTTTATCTTTAAACCCCTTGATAGTCCTTCTCAACTCATTTTTGTCAACTGGAAAAGTAAAAAAGGAGGTGGTTCCAAAAGGAGGTAGTACTGGCTTTGAACCAGAAGGATTGCTTGAATTCTGTGTGACATTGGATTTAAAGTAACTATTAAATATTTATAATATTTTTTAACTCTTCTATATCGCTATATTAGTTACAACTGAGATAATTATTATATAAACAGGTAAATAGATTAAAGTTATATTAAAACCTCTGTATCTGACACCATACAATATTATTTTGGTATTTTCATAATAACTTTTATTTTTAACACTAAAAATTGTAAGTGTGTAAGCTGATTGACAGATTTGAATTACAGCATTTCTACAAGTTCAATTCGTTGATTGAAACATCTAAATAACACTGGGATACCGTGGACTTTGCTTTAATTGAAAGATTTTAATAGGCTATTTATTTGCCTTTTGTAAATCGGCTCCCAGGACTCCCAGGTAATTTGTTGGTGAACAAAATGCACAAGTAAAAAACACAACTTGTATTAAGCAGTCCATGTACATACTCGAAACTATCATGTCGTGTCCTGTATATTAACATGTTGATTTTACCGAGACAAAAATTTCTCATCATGTAGATTAGGCAACTATTGACGCGTACAAGCGGTGTGAATGATATGTAGCCTAAGCGGATTTTATCTCACTCTTACGTGCTAGCAATCTCCATATCACTTATAGCCGCCCGTACCTTCTTAGGCAAAACCCATGGAGATTAAACAGGTGAAACAACGGTTAATTTGCACCTACACTTTATTTTAAAAAAGTCTTAAGTACATATATTAATTATTAAACTCGCAGTAAGTATAAATGTAATGTACGTACTAGGTAATACTAATTATTATACCTACTTGAATAATACACATTCAAAATTACTGATATCAAAAATTCGCTAAACACAAATATTTCCCAAAGTCAACATTGGTTCTGCACGTTTTAAGGATTAACCATTCAATAAGTATAGACAGGTATAGTTCAGTAAATATGAATTGGTAACTTATTATGTTCCTACTTAGTGAAGCATACAGATGGTCAAATTTCCTGGACTAGAACTACATGTAACAATAATATTTAAATTGAAAAATATGTACTTCATTTATAAAAATGGCATGGAAACATGGACTTCTTCAGTATATCACACCTACATGCGCTACACATCAATAACTAATGTTCTAATGATTTTTGAGCATGATATCTCGGTATAAATTCATATCGTGCGTCCGGGTGACGCAAAGCAAAAAAGCTGGGCTTGAAATGCTTAGCGCATAAGCTTGCGCGCCCAACGCGCAACGTGAATCTCCTCAACAACCACGCCAGATCTGCTTTTACTTAATGACGAGCGAATCTGGCTCCTGTAAAGGAACGAACAAAATTTATAACACTTACATTAAATTTATTGTAATTAAAATAAATACAACCAGCCAAGAGTGTGTCTGACAGGCCCAGGATAGGGTTCCGTAACCGTTACGAAATTTTGTATTTTGTACGGAATTTTCCAAGTGGGTATATTTTTATAATTTAGCCTGTTACCAAGCCATAATACTCGTAGTTGCCCCTAGTTTTGATTTTAGAGGGGTGACGCTCGATTTTAACAAAAACATGCATTAAAGTTGAATATTCCGTAAACGAATGACTGTATCGAAAATGGTCTTGAGAACTCCGTAACATTTTAAAAGAACTATCCAACGATACCTCACACCATATGGTAGACCAGAAAAAAAAACACCCCCACTTTAACATCTATGAGAGGTACCGCAACAATTTTTTTCTTGCATTTTATTTTACCACTTTGTTGGCATAATTGCTACATATATTATCCTTGCAAAATACAGCTTTTCTATCTATAATAGTTTCTAAGCTAAGCCGCGGGAGGACGGGCAGATCGAGAGACAGACAGACATGGCGAAACTATAAGGGCTTTTGCCATTTCGGCTACGGAAACCTAAAACGGTAAAAAAGTACCTACCTAAACAAATCTCCGAAGGGCATGTAGGAGTAATTAATCTTCGATATATTTTCGGGAGAGAACCTTTCTGGTCAAATAATTCAGGGTTCGGAAAATATTTTGGATCTCTGTGTATAACAAATATTGGCACGACTATAGGTTATCTTTTTCAATTAGTACTTTAACAACTGGCAGGACTATATTGTTTGTACATCTTCTTTGCATTACACCTACAGGGGGTATTTTCTCATTGCTTCACTTAACACCATATCTAAATAACGTAGATTTTCCACGTCCCCATAAGTAAGAGTTTCGTCGCAATCGTCGAAGACTTTATCGACTTCTTCGTGTACCTTCTTTAATATTTCAGGATTATTTGATAATTCAAGAAGAGTTAAGTGGATCGTTTTGGTTTTGAAGTGTCAGCGCCAGCTACAAAAAAGAAGAACGCTTGAGCTGCTAATGTTTCATCTGTTGTTGTTCTAACTCGTAACCAGTTGCAGGATCGCTCATTGTCCCTGCATTTTGTAGCTCTAAGCAGATCTCTATAAAGTTATATAATGCTTTTTCGTGGAAACGCGTCGGTCAGCTAGCATAGTTTTACAACATTAATGAAAGAAAATCATGTTCACCGAAAGCCTTCATTTTGAACATTTTGAATAAACCGGGAAATGTGTTAGACAAAATAATCATCTGAAATTTGCTCTAAAAGTCGGTTCAAGCGACTTCCAAGCCATATCCATGAACGGGGAGTCCATTGTATTCCGCACCGTGTCGATGCCGAATAATGATGCGCCGATAGCGGATGTTAAAAGTGTACAGCGCATTAAACGGTTTTTCTCTAAATTTCACGTTTTCTTCCATCAATTGCGCGAAATCACGTGCACATCTTTCTACGATGTAACACATATTCTTAGCCTTAAGCTAGTAAAAACTGGTGTCAATTTTGTCTAACCAGCTTCCAACGAGGATAATCTTCCATAAATACGTTGTCAGCCAAAGAATCTTCAGGGTTTGTTAATAAACCGCGACTATAAAAGTTTAAGAAATCTCCCGCCAGAACAAAATGTATATTTTCCAAGTTTTAAGAATAAGAGCTGGATTCGATCCTTGAAATATGCCTACGCTTTCCTCTGTAGGATGTTCTTCATAAATCTTTTTATAAATCTCTGACAGAGAGCAATTACCCAATAAAAACTTCCAGTTGGTGCCTTCTATTTGGATATTCACTCCGCGTTTCTTCCAATAATCCCTGTTTCTGCCGTATATTTCAATATTGCTATTAGCGCGACGCACACAAAAACAGTAGTATGAAAAACATTTTTTACTATCTTGTTAGTCAACAGTGCGGCACGATGGAACAACAACGACGGACTGAACGATTGTTCTATCAATTTCGGGCTAAATATTGCGAGAATAAACATTATAGCTTACATAATTAGACAATTGCCGATATAATATTTGTATTTTAAGTAGGTATGCAGATTAAGCAGGTGTGGCATAATAGACGAGAGCTGCCAAAATTATAACTTGATGAAAACCTGCTTTATATGCATATTTCATGTCAGACAAACAAGACATCAAATTAGTTTTGATACTAACCTAATAAAATACTTGAAAAGAAAAAAAGGAATTTCATACTATACATATATCATATATTTCAGTTATGTAAGTTATGTTGCATGAAAATTCTCTACTACCTACCTACTTTATTACTCTACTAGTAACAAAATGGCAAAAATGGAACCCTTATAATTTCGCCATGTCTGTCTAAAAATTAAAAAAAATTCGTGATGATAGTAAGTATATCAAATTTACAAAACTATAACGGTTAAGTTTGCTTGAGAATTATTAGTAGTTTAAGAGTAAATAGCAGCTTACGGTATAAAATATACCTAAACTTTGAAGATTCCATACAAAAATCAACAAAAGGCAACGGATAAACATACTTATACTTAGATAAATTCATACCTTCTGCCCCGGCCGAGAATCGGATCCGGGACCTCAAGTTTCGTAATCAGGTTCTCTAACCACTTGACCATCCGGTCGTCTTAAAATAAGTAAAACTAAATACCGACATCGGTTCGGCTCAACTTGGATATACTAAGACGAAAAATAATAACAGATGACAATTACGTAAAAAAAAATTTAACTGAAAAAAATAGTAAACCTTTTTTATTAACCTTAATTTAGGTGCCAGTTTGAAGTCGGTGCTTCAGCACGAGCCAGAGAATATATAGAAGCTCATCAGGTAGACGACTACGAGTATAGGTCCTCTCCTGCTGGCTTGTGCTGACGTACCGACTTAAAAAAAATTTAGTTTTTATTTTTCCATCTCTTGGGGAAGGATTTATTTTTCCAAATTTATATAGGACCAACTTTAAGTTTACCTACCCTATCATATAAAAAAGAATTATCAAAATCGAACTACTCTGTAAAAAGTTATTCGTGTCATACATTACAATCAGTGAGGAACAATCAACCATCCCCTGTTTTCCTACCCTAGGGTTGTTTTTTTTTTCCAAATGTATATGGAACCAACTTTGGATATACCCTTTTCAATAAAAAATTAATTATCAAAAATCGACTACTCTGTAAAAAAGTTTATGCGTGGTCATACATAAAAAAAATAACGCGTTGACTTGAGAACCTCCTCTCCTCCGTTTTTTTATCGTCCGTTAAAATAGCATTATCTTTTAATTTCACTAGGATCTCAGACTTATACAGAGTAAGAAAATTCTATCTGTTTATCTGTATCGCTCCGATTATGTGTATATATCACAGCTTGTATATCTCCGTGTATTGATATCATAGCCGTCTTTGATTTGCAATCCCATATATTACTTACTGTTGTACTAGTTCTATCCGCGCGCTTCGAGAAAATTTTATTTTGTCCCCTCTATGGTACTTCAAGGAATATGACTTGCCCAAATTACAATTTCAAAATAATTAGTACTTCAGTATTTTGCGTTGTTTCACTTAGTCAACCTGACACGTTACGTTTGTATAGAATATATGTAGATCTGTCGAATGAAGATATCAGAATATAAAATTTTATATAGGAACAAACAACAACAAGGAACAACCTTAGCAATTTAAAATAATAATGTGCTCAGCTCATACGTTTACGCTGCAAAAAAAAGAGAATCATTTTGAAGATACCGATAAAACCGATCATAGCGAGTAGACAACGCCAAGATATCTACAATTAATTATTTTCGATTTTGCGTAACATGTATTATATTGTATTTATGCACAGAAAACAGAAAACTCTTGCGTTAATTTACAAAGCTGGAATAACTTCTAATATAACCAGCGTAAATATCATGTTATAAGCAGTGGTTTCGTAACAAGAAGCCCCTTTTCATAATGCGATGCTTTCGAAACTGTTTGTCGCGTGTTTAGACATGAGTCTCCGTTTGATTTATAGCCATGCCACGCAAAACTTTGTCATTTACGTGCTAAATTTTACGAGGGAACCCAAACTGGGTGACTTAAAGTCAATTCATGGTGTTCGATATTGAATATGCTGAACTATGTTCATAATATTTTAGGGAATCCAGTTAGAAGGATATAATTTAGTCTTGTTCTGAAGCAAGCAGTACATACCTACATATCTTATTTCTAATATATATAATTCTCGGTGCTCAAAATGTTTGCGACCAACTTCTTTGAAACGGCTTTACCGATTATATGGTTTTTTTGTGTATATTCTGTAGGTTTGAGAATAGGATTTAAATTATTTTTATACTTCTACGCGGACGGAGTCGTGCAACAGCTAGTTTACTATAAAATGTGTGGAAGCATGCAATTTTCCGAAATTACAACTATCCTACGTCCTTCCCGGGACTCCAAACTTTCATCTAATTCGATTTAGCGGCTTAGGCGTGATGAAGTAACAAACACAAAACACTTACAAACTTTCGCATTTATAATATTAGTGGGATATAAGAAGAAAATATACTTAAAGATTAGTCCTAGAGGAGGGGAAAACTGCAAGTACTTCATAGGTTGATGTTTAGGATTCCGTACCCAAGAATGGCTAAATCGAAACCATTAGTATAGGTAAATTTGAAAAAAATCGTTCCGGCCATCTTTCAAGTCAAGACCTTTTTTCTTAGGATCGCGTGGAATTAATAAAAAACAAATAAGATCCTCTGCAAACTAAAAAAAAACGGTCAAGTGAGTATCGGGTCATGCGCAGTTAAGGTTCCGTAGTAGCACCCAACCCATACGGCAAATTTTTCATAGTAAGTTTCATATCGAGATTTATCCTCTGTTTTGTTTTCATTTTTAAAGCCAATGGCTTACAGCCAAGTCACTGCTGAATTTCCTACAAATAAATTAATACAGATCATTTTTTAAAAGATAGTTTGACTTACATACTTGAATAATTTATGGGGTGGTGAAGCTCACGTGAAGCTCATAAATAGCTTGTTTAAAAAAGTTTAAAAGCAGAAGATTTTTCATGATTACGAGTACTTTGCAACTTAAATGCATATCAAAATTCCTAAGCATCTTGATCTTTGATTAACTTAGGTACAGTCAAGGTTATAAAAATAAAACGTACGTTAACTTAAGGTGTCAAAAATATCTATAACCTACTTATGTGGCACTAACGTGACGCTATCGCTGTACAGATTACTTATGCCCTCGACTATACAAGTGCGAACATTGTCCACCTTTTATCCAATGTAACTATGTGACAGTGTCTTTAAGACAGGTACATGCTGACGTTAATTAAATCAACTGCCAACTGTTCGCCCAAAATGACCCTCTTAATCACGACATCATGCACGATTACATTATTACATTTCACGCTATTCACTGTACTAGAAGGTTGATAATATCTGCTCAGTTAAAAATCAAACGAAAAATATACTTTATAGTATTCGAAAGTTACATTTACGTGCGAAATCAAATAACAATATCACGTAGATCAGCTTCGTCTGCGCAGAGAATATAGAATTTAATGTGAAGCTAAAAGAGCTTCCCTCCTTGAAAACAATAACGGAAACGTCTTTAAAATAAAAAAAAAACAAAAAAAAATGTTTTTAGGGTTCCCTATAACCAAAAGGGTAAAAACGGGTCCCTTGTTCTAAGTCACTGTCCATCTGTCTGTCATCAGGCTGTATTTCTGTGAACCGCGATAGCTAGACAGTTAATATTTCATAGATGTATGTATTCTGTTTCCGCTATAACAACAAATACTAAAAACACATAAAATAAATATTTAAGGGGGACCTCACATACAGCAAACTTGATTTTCTAATGTCTAATGTTGTATAATAATGGTACGGAACCCTACGTGCGTGAGTCCGACACGCTGTTTGTGCCGGTTTTTTTATTCTTTACCTACCTCAATGCACTGCTTATATTGTTAATATCATAAATGACGTTAGTTTCCCATATCAATTTATCTTATTTACATCTCTTTAGGATTTTACATTCGAGATCAATGCGAAAAAACGTCTTT